>NW_027411977.1:181850865-182140865 GCF_047663935.1 Musca autumnalis | reverse complement strand
GATGAGTCAGGAGTTAAGTGCCCACCAAAGTTCTCAACTTGTCGCTATAACAGTGATGGTAGCGTTGGATCTGACTAAAACGTTTGATACGGTCAGCCATTCTAAGCTGTTCGAGAATGTCGAGAATACTCCCTCCGGCCTTGCTTGAAACGTTGGGTCAACAACTATAAGTGTGGTCACCAGTCATACATGGAATACACAAACAAGGAGTCCAAACCGCAATATTTGCTTGGCAAACCCATCCAAACCTTCACCTAATGGATAAGTACTCCGCCCAGGCATGTCAGGAAAGATCTTCATGATGTCGATAGGGGAGTCCAAAGATACAAAACGGAACTGCTAGATCAACAAGCTTATCAGGCAGGTATGAGAAATATACATTCTGATGCAGTCGCCGACGCTATAAGAGTCTACCGTGTGAATACTGCCTTGAAGATCCATCCGTTGCAGACGAAGAACAACAGCTGCGTAGACAAGCGAGAGTTGTTTTGGCGCAACTGTGATCTGGTTGGTGTAGACGCTTCATTTACTATACCAGAATTGATGGCACAATGCATAACACCTGCCCTGAATATAACACCAGTCCGCATTATACGCAACACCTTTTCAACTGACTAGCAAACCAAAGCACCTAAATTCACCATCACTATGGACCAATCCTATACAGGTGGTGTCTTTTCTGATCTTGGAGTTGGGGGTAGAGCAGAATCAATAAAATAAAGACATACACATATGTACATATAGAAGCTGCTACAACAGCAACTGTTCCTATCCAGTCACAATGTGCCCGAAGTCTGTAAAATGGACAGGGTGCCAGCAAAGGTGAATCGTACAAACCGATTTTGCTTTTGTCGCCCGTCGCTAAGACTACTTGAGGCTTCTAATGACAGCATGGATTCCGTTAACAGTACAGCTCTACAACAGCGAGGACTCAACTAGAACCAGCCGTGCTCCATTACAGTGTCCGATAGAACAGTGTATATTGCGCTCGACTTAAGATCCTTGAATACTGTCCAGCACTCCACGCTGTTCAAGGACATCGTGCAGACTTCCCTCGGATGCCAGTGTGTACCAGTAGTAAGTAGAAATCACGAACAAGAAATCGAAGCCCCGTTGGGTAAAAGAGGGACTCCGCAAGGCGGGGTGAGAACTCCGGAAATGTTTAAGTAGAAACCTTTCCTGTATTCCACCCCCTCTAGAGGGCATTAAGAACGTTACGTATGCGAATGATCTTGGCATCTGGTACCTTCCCTGATGTCATTTGTGAAAGTCTTAAATCGTATTTGATCGATCTTAACACATTTTTCCGCGAGAGGAATATTCCAATAATCCCCATTAAGTCTACGGCCACCCTGTTCACCACATAAACTGGACGATGGTGACAGAATCCCGACCACTAACTACCCCAAGATTGTAGCGGTAACAATCGACTGTATGTTCACGTCGTCCGCGCATCCCACACGTTCTACGAAGACTGAGATGTAGGAACAAGGTATTGATGCCCTTAGTGGGCAGCACTTGAGGTACAGGCCAAGAAACCTTATTGACCACGTGATATGTGGTTCTGTGGTAGGCTATGTGGCGCCAGTGTTGTCCGTGTTCCTGTCAGAACGCCACCATGAGAACTGCAACAGGGTGAATCCACATGTCATTTGCGAACCATCTGCATAAAGAGGCAAAGATTATTCCAGTGCGGCAGCACAGTACCATAAAAGTCATCCGGGCATGTAAATAAGCATATCAAGCTGGATTTAATAGCATTCACACCGATGCAGTCGCAGATGTCATAAACAACGATCGTGTGAATGGGGTCTTCGGAGTACATCCCCCATATATCGCAGCTGTAGAACGTCGGTTGTCGCCACAAACCAGAATAGTTTTGGCCTAACTATTGCCCAGTATGCCGTACAGGCCAACACGTCACACTGCCCATTTTCAACTGCCCTACCAAACCTATTCAACTATTTATGTAGCTTTGTGCTTACAACCCATCAAAGAATCCAAATTTCAAGACCTGCAGATAGAGCCTTAGTCATATTAAGAGGTAGTTTATACTATCTTTCAATGTCATAGGAGCTGAAATGTTCCATTGTTATACAGTCGCTAATGTGTGCAATATTGGGGATGTACAAAAATGCAGTGAAATTGCGTCTCCACATTGCCTGCGTGGGTAGATACATATGTATGTAATGTTTTAATTTCGTATCATATGACAATGATAGATAGAGTAAACTACGTCTAAGAAGGAATACCAACATACAAACAACAGCCATAACCGATACGGATAAATATATGTATGTATGTACATCTCAAACACATCAAGGAATGCGTCATCTGCTTGCGCTAGTGTCCATGTTTCGGGTCAATGGGTGGTGTACCAAATTGATTTGGAAAAGTCCGATCTAAATAATCCCTATCAGAATTGACTTGTTTTAGGTTATCGGAACTATCCTACATACAACTCAATAGTTTCCACAAAGGTTGGAAACGTTTATAATTTATGACATTTTGTAATTAGTTGACATTTTAGAACATTTTATCGCTTGCGATGACTATGGTGAAGAGGAAGGATGTGCTTCAATTATTTGCTATGTCGCTATAAAAGTGTTTTACTGTATCTTCACAGCACGCACACATACCTTAATGGCGCTGACTTCATATCTTGTCTGAAATACAGTCTTGCAGATAATCTGAAGCTTTACATTAAACATTTTACAACAATGTATCACATTACAATGCACATTAAGTAATTTTTCTTCAATTGATTAACAATTTACAATTAAATAAGCTATATAAAATTTCAAGCTGCGAAGAGATTTGAACGACATTTAATTCAAGGATAAAATGTGATTATGTAAAATTTCTATAAACTTTATTTATTTTTTTCTTTTTTAACTCCATAAATATATTATACTAGAAATGTAGGTTTTTGTTGCCAACAGGTCTCTTCTCTCTATTTTCAGCCAATAAAATGCCAATTCGCATTAATCACCACGAACAATCAATACCTACTTGGACAAAAATGTGTTATATTTTACAACAATGAATGATCCGCTAGTAAGTACTTTGCAACGTTCTTAAACTCTTTTAACTATGTTACATCTTTCGATGATAGTCATGGCCAACAATATTATGCCATTTGCGGAATCGCCCAGTAGTCATACTTGTTTTTGTGTCTTTTGTATTCAGGAAATAATTGCCCGCAGACCATGTCTGCACGGGACAAAAACAGAAAATGAGTCCAGTTTAATACATTGTTTCTTAAAATTTGCATTGTTGAAAGTAAACAAGAAGTAAATGCCACTAGAAACGATAGTTCTTGCCTACACGCAACATAAAGAGTTACCATGCTAACGAAATTTGCTTTATTAGGAAATAAAGTGGCAATCTGCAAGAGACTATTATTTTTAAAATTTGGAACAATTTATCCATTATAAATTTCATAAATAGTAAACTGTTGCAGGTTCTGGAACAGAGCACGTATATTATAGCTAGCTATCAGGATGCAGATAAGGCGAATTCAGACTTTGTCTTCTGCAGGCATATTTTCTATTGCCAGAAAAGATGAGACGATCCTCATCGTTAGATTCCTCATAAAAGACACTGCAATATGTGAAATTTGCTGCGCGATCGAATACAAATTGGAATAGACACTCGCCAGAAATAATTGATTGATTCCCAAAAAACAATTGATTGATTTGCATATCGTTAAAGTTTTTTCCACTTGATCTAAAACCGTAAATTTTATGGCGATCGGTTAACTTAACACTTGCTCCCTGGTCGATATTTATTTCCATAGTAATTTATATAGGACAAAGGTGAATTTTCACTTCCGAATTTACTGTCCAATCCATGAAAAAATTACCAGTTCACTGTTGTGGTTAAAGAACGAATCGTACAAAAAGATTTTTTTATATAGCTACTATATTGTTACGGAATTAGGATTTAACTTAATGCCGTGTAGACTTTGTTTTATTCACCGATGCGATTTGTACCAAATAAAACAGGCTTCGTTTTAGATTTCGATTATACAATGCTTTATTGACGTTATTCATTCACTTCAGTTATTCGCGCAAAACTTTATTTCTCTACTAGCACACAGCAAACTCTAGAAACTAGTAAGCACAGAGCTTTACTCTATTTAGGTTACTTATTTACTTTTTCGATTATACTGTCGGTTATAGTTCGCGATATGATTTATAACTAACACCCCCACACGCTACACACACTCGTATTTATACCCGCTTGCGTATGCATAAACTGTTCCAGCACCCTTCATCTTCGAGGTTCTCCAATGTTCATACGAGATCCAGATGTACAGACACACATACTCGTATACAAACAGGCGACTTATTGTAAACAACGAATCAATGCGCCAGCGGTAATAAATGCGAAGAGTAACAATGATGTCACAATGTAGAAGCCTAAAGGTGAGAACACAGTCAACTCTTAGCTTAATTTTCCTGCTTAGCTTATTTCATCACTAGGCCACTTTTTTTTTTTTTTTTTTTTTGTTATCCCACTTCGAAACGTAAAATTCATGGGCGCTATAAACATAATTATTTCAATATATCAAATAAAATTCAATTTTTAATATGAATTGTTCGTACATAATTAGTACCCAACATAAAAATTACAGCCAAATTCTATTTTTCAGATGAACACGTGTTTATATCAAATTGAATGTCGAAACGAAATGTCAAAAATTAAGCCAGGCGAAGAAAGTTGAACAAAAGTTCAACAATTTTCAACTTTGTGGCCTGAAGCCTCGCTTCGTTGTGGTCTGTCCTATTGAAAAGAGTACAATTTCCTTTTGCGCTTCGAAGCGAGGCGGAAAAAATAAGCAACAAAAATCCATAGTGTTCTCACCTTAAGTGAGTAGCAAAATTAATGAGAGAGAGAGTACAAAAACAATTTAGCTAATAACAAGTAAAAAAGCGTTAAGTTCGGCCGGGCCGAACTTTTCATACCCTCCACCATAAAATATTCTGAACTAAAATGGAATAATTACTTTTCATTCCTGTCCCCAACATTAAGTGGGTACGTTAAAATGTCTGATAATGTACATAAAATGTTTCATTCGGTAGGCCCTTTTTTTATGGTGCCTATATCTAACTATGTATGTTGACAATTTTTGGTGGGCTAGAAATTGGGAGGTACCGTTATATAGGGGTTATAATAAAACATGGACCTATGTTAACAGTTTTTGATGGGAGATTTAAATGTCAAATAACTCCTAATTCGGTTAAAAATTGTAGCTAGAATCCTCAAAATACCGAAAATCGGTACATAACGTGTGGGCTATACGAAAATATGAACTTAAATGAACAATTTTTGTTGGCTTTTAAATTTCAAATTACGGTCTGTAAATGTAACTAAAAACGTCAAAATGCCATAAATCGGGGGACCGTTATTTGGGGGCTATACCAAAACGTGGACCTATGTCCACAAGTTTTGTTATATAAGTTTATTGATATTTAAGAACCCTAAATGTCAAATTATAGCTACATCGGTCTGAAAATGTAGCTAAAAACGTCAAAATACCGTAAATCGGGGGTACCGTTATATGGGGGCTATACCAAAACGTGGACCGATATAGCCCATCATCGAACTTGACCTGCCTTCAAACAAATTTCAAACAATTTTGGTGGAGAGGTGTGGTGACCACTAAGAACTTCAAATGTCAAATGTTCAAATTACAGCTAATTCGGTTAAAACTTGTAGGTAAAAATCTCAAAATACCGAAAATCAGGAGGTACCGTTATATGGGGCTATACCAAAACATGTACCTATGTTCATAATTATTTCGAATATAAATTTTTGGGTCACTAAGAGCCCTAAATATCAAATTATAGCTAATTCGGTCTAGAAATGCGACTTAAATCGTCAAAATACCTGAAATCGGGCGGTAACGTTATATAGGGGCTATTCCAAAACATTGATCTATGTCTACTAGTTTTGTTATATAAGTTTATTGACACTTAATAACCCTAAATGTCACATTATAGATAAATCGGTCTGAAAATGTAGCCTAAAACGGCAAAATACCTTAAATCGGGGGGTGCCGTTATATGGGGGCTATACCAAAACGTAGACCTATGTCCACAACTTTTGTTATATAAGTTTATTGACACTTAAGAACCCTAAATGTCAAATTATAGCTAAATCGGTCTGAAAATGTAGCTAAAAACGGCAAAATACCGTAAATCGGAGGGTACCGGTATATGGGGCTATACCAAAACGTGGACCTATGTCCACAACTTTTGTTATATAAGTTTATTGACACTTAAGAACCCTAAATGTCAAATTAGAGCAAAATCGGTCTGAAAATGTGGCTAAAAACGTCAAAATACCGTAAATCGGGGGGTACCGTTATATGGGGGCTATACCAAAACGTGGACCTATGTCAACAAGTTTTGTTATATAAGTTTATTGACACTTAAGAACCCTAAATGCCAAATTATAGCTAAATCGGTCTGAAAATGTAGCTAAAAACGTCAAAATACCGTAAATCGGGGGTACCGTTATATGGGGGCTATACCAAAACGTTGGCCGATATAGCCCATCATCGAACTTGACCTGCCTGCAAACAAAAGACGCATTTTCCCAAAATTTCAGCGTCCTATATCCATTTTTGTGGATGCTAGAGTGATTACCACAGACGGACGGACGGACGGACGGACGAACGGACGTGCACAGATCGACCCTGATCAAGAATATATATACTTTATAGGGTCGCAAATGAGTATTTCAATGCGTTACAAACGGAAAAACAAACTTAATATACCCTCCATACTATGGTGGAGGGTATAAAAAAGTGTAAATTAAGACTAAACAATAATTTCATGATTGTTGTAATAGTTGTTGTTGCAAATCTGATACGAATAAACTAAATGCTTAATAAAAAAATTACATTAAAAATCAAATTCTCAAAGTAAAAGAAATTCATCTGAATTAACTTAAACCAATCAGTTACATTCGTAACAATATGTATCTTTACCCGATTTTAGGTCGTTTGGGCTATTCAAAAATCCGAGCCCCTTTTACACATTTTTGTAGCCAGGAACATTGTATTGCTCGTAAGCCTGGCGTAATTTATATAGTTTGTTTTGTAGCCTGGAACATTGTATTGCTCGTAAGCCTGGCGTAGTGTATATAGTTTGTTTAGCTAACTAAAAATGTAGAGTGTGATGAAATTGAGCATAATTCACTTTAACAGTTCTAAAAACAGAATATATATATGTTTTCTGCTTATATGTTGACTTTAGTAGTCGTAGAATAACTAATTATTTGCTGCGACATGTTGATGATAAAATGATGGGTTAGCAGGTTGGTTTATAAGTAGTTGTGGCTACCTAAAACTACAACACATACCCGGTACTTAGTAATGGACGTTTTTGCTGGGTAAAACCCAATTGATGGAAATGTGGTCTAAACAAGCAGTTCCAACCGATTATAACTCTACATTGGAAAGTCAATGTAAAATGAGATTTAGCTTAGAGACCATAATAAAGTTTTTCCACTTATGGCTAAGTAATAGAAAAAATCGCAACACTATGCGAAATGAAAATACTTAGTTGATTTATGCATGTATAAACTGGAAATATGACCACGAAAATATTTCAATAAAAAAGTGGAAGCACATCTCAGCAAATTACAAATCGACTACTTTTTTAACAAGGACATGCATGTCACCAGAAATCAGTATTTTTGCCAAAAATTGAGTAATAAGTAGTTTCACTTTGGCTACTTCAAGTCGTAATTACTTATGTAACTACTTTTAGTGGCAAAAAAAAATAGCTACTGATTCCTGGTGACATGCGATTTTTGCACCTTTTTTGGTGCGAACAAGTAATAAAGTATCAGTCGGATATGCCAACAGAGATGTAACCTGAGTCTGCATGTATTGAAACGTTCACCAATGCACAGATCGAATACAGGCTACATAACCGAAATCATTATACTCTCAGCGTTTATGCACTTTCATACGGTCAAAATGTGACTCATCGAAATAATGATTTTAAACCCCAAGTATGTTAGGATGAAATCCATTTCAGACAATTCGGAGTTGATTTAGCCATGTCCGCCAGTCTGTCTGGCTGGAGAATCCATTACTCTCGAACGGATCAACCGATTCGGTACAAAATTTGGACTTCGTAATATTTTGCCCAAACTTAATTTAAGTTGGAAGACCATATCGTTCCGCTTCTTCAGTAACGCCCCCCAAAAAAGTTCAAAACTTTTCGCTAAAATGGTGCAGTTTAAGACCTGCTCTCGAATCGCTTTGATTCTTTGTGCAACAATTTATATTCGCTGCCCTCATTACGAAATACAAGTTTTTTTTAGGGGCAAGTCCATATTTTTTATACCCTCCACCATAATATGGAGGTTTTTATTAAATTTATCATTTCGTTTGTAACACATCAAAATATTCATCGGAGACCCTATAAAGTATGTATAATCTTGATCAGGGAAAAATTCTAAGTCGATATAACCATGTCAGTCTGTCTGTCCGTCCGTCCGTCTTTTGAAACCAAGATAAGGCTCGCACTTTTTAAGATAGATCTTTGTTATTTGGTATAGACGTTTTCATTACTCCTAGGATGTTCGGTATTGCAAATGGGCTATATCGGTCCACGATATAAGGCCCCATAGAACGGAACCACCCGATTTTCGGTATTTTTAAGGTTTTAGCTTCATTATCACATCGCAATGGCTGAAATTTCGTACTTAGTCTGCGTTGGGGCTATACAACCTTCCCCTAGAATTTTGTCGGTATAGGTCCACTCCTTCATATAGCCCCCATAGAACGGTACCTTTGGATTTCATCAATATTCCACCGAGATTGTTAAAATTTGGTATTTAGTCTTCATTTGCGGTATAAAACTTTCCATATGAAATTTGTCGATATAGGTCCACGCCTTCATATAGCCCCCATAGAACCATACCTACCGATTTTCGGTATTTTTAAGGCTGTGGCCTCAATATTCATCCGAAATAACTGAAGTTTGCTACTTAGTCTTCGTTGGGGGTATAAAACGTTCCCCCAGAATTTTGTCGATATAGGTCCACGCATTCATATAGCCCCCATAGAACGGTACCTTCCCATTTTTCGATATTTTGAAGATTGTGGCCACAATAATCCGCCGAAATGGCTAAAATTTGGTATTTAGTCTTCGTTGGGGGTATAAAACTTTCCATATGAAATTTATTTAGAACGGTACAACCCAATTTTCGATATTTTGAAGGTTTGGCCTCAATATTTCACCGAAATTTAGTATTTAGTCTTTGTAGGGGGTACAAAACTTTCCATCTTAAATTTTTAGGTATAGGTCCACGCCTTCAAATTACCCTTATAGAACGGTACATCACGATTTTTGGTATTTTAAAGGTCTGTGGCCACAACCCTCAAAATACCGAAAATCAGTCACCGAAATGGCTGAAATTTGGTATTTAGTCTACGTTGGAGGTAAAAACTTTTTCGACTGAAATTCGTCGAGATAGGTCCACATTTCGATATAGCCCCCATAGTACCTTCCGATTTTCGTAATTCTGAGGGCTGTGTCGTCAATATCCCAGAAAAATGACTGAAGTTTGTTATTTAGTCTTCCATGGGGTTATAAAATATTCCAGAAGAGAATTATCAGTATAGGTCCACGTCTTCCTATATCTCCCATAGAAGCGTACCTCTTGATTTTTGGTATTTTTAAGATTTTAGCCACATTATATTATCGAAATATCGGAAGTTTGGTACTTAACTAAAGACTTTCCGCCAGAACGGCACCTCACGAATTTCGGTATTTTTAAATTGCTGAAATTTGGTATTTAGTCTTCTTCATAAACGAAAGGAAACGAATTGTTCCATTTTATTTCAATACAACTTGTTATACAAGTTCGGTCCGGCCCAACTTAACGCCGTTCGTACTTGTTTTTTTTTTTAGAAAATGATCCGAAAGCTCTAAAGAGGCCTACGGCACAATGTTTAGTGGCTGGAGCGCACGATAACTCTCAAACGAATTTACCGATTACCGATATGGGACCTACTTTTTATTGCCGAGTCCGAACGGCGTGTCTTACGACACCACCTGTAGAGAAGTTTTTCATGGCTTAAATACTCAGGAAATGTCGCCAGCATTACTGAGGAGGAATTTTGCCACCGTTGAAAATTTGATATTGCTTGGCCTGTGATTCGAACCGCAGAACTTCTGAGTGTAAGGCGGACGTGCTAACCATTGCACCACAGTGCCCCCCCCCCCCCCCCCCATGTTTTGTTGAAAACAACAATATTTTCAAAAAATTATTTAATGTTGCAAAATGACCTTTTGCCTGTTGTTGGTGCTGAAGCTTTTTTATCGTATCACTTTATAATTAAGATTTTATGTAATCTTAGGTAAAAACTCATCAAATTATCATACAAAAAAGACATAACCCTACCCTCCATATTATGGAGGTTATAAAAAAAGTTGGAAACAATCGAAGAAACTCATCGACAGAGATTGTGGATAGGTATCAGATTTTTTGTATCGCCCCTCTTCTCAACCTAACCTAACGAGTTTGTAGAATTTTATGGCCTTTCTCAGGAATTATGACTTTTTCGAAATATATGGTCCTCAAGAAAAGTTTTATCGAACTATCAAAAATAAACTAACCTAGAGCTTGAAGAATTACTCATTTAAAATAGTAAAACAAAAATTAAACAAAATAAACTATAAATATATGTATATTTATCTACGAGCAGGTCTCAGCTTGTACTTAAGCCAACATTTGTGAAAGGTCTTATTGCACTCTACTCCTGTAAGAACTCCATTGGCAAAAGTTGAAGAATCAGGCCACAAGTTATACATTGGTTATACTAGCGGTTGCATTGCCCATATCAACCTTTGGTGACTGCCACTTCTGAATAAGATCCTACTAACTATGAAGTTTGCAAAGGTCTAAAGTCAAGAACCTAGTGAGTTTTCCTGTTTGGACATGTGATGGGTAGACTTAATTGACGGTAACTTCACAAACGATTTTACGCCCTTCTCTTTCAGTTTTGACTCACCTACAGTAATTATTCCAAGCAGACACATTTGGACTGGACGTTTTGGCAATATATTCAGATGGATACAAGATGGAGGAAGGCCCTATCACCGGTGTCTACTGCGAAAATCCACTAATTATATACTCATAGAAGTTTGACGATAGCGTTTTTCAAGCGGAAATTCTTACTATCAGAAAAGCTGCAAGGTTTATTAGAAGTCTCGGAGCTGGCCTCACAGCTAAAGGCTCTCAATTCATGGACAAGCTAGGTTTCAGGACATGCTAATATAATGGGAAACGAAATAGCAGATGAACTAGCCCGGGATCTAACCAGAAATGGAGCGACGCAAATGGCATATGAAACCTGTACGTAGGATATCCAAAGCAATCTGGTCTGGGATATACCAACTTCGAACCAGTTCCCTTTTCTCACCCGATAAGTTGGAGATGAAGACCACTGTGGGACTAATTATGAATCATTCTCTACTTTTTTAACTTCAAGATATGATGATAGTGGCGTCGACTACTGTATATTAAATGGCCTGGAAAACACACCTACATAACAACTTTCATTTTTCCTTATTCTTCTTCTTTTTCAGTATTGCCAAAGAACAATATTCTTCAATTTCATACGCTTAAAGTCTTCTCATCATCATCATTATCTTCAAATCAGAGGAACAAAGGTCTCCTTGCGAAGTGGTAGCTATGCTATGCTATTCGCATTGTTATCCTTTATTTCTTTATTTGTAGGAACCAATTCTTCTAAACATTGGAAAAGACTATGGCGGTGCTCATGAAGAGAAACAAAATGAACACCAATGTCCAAATAAAAAACCAAGAAAACGGACATTTTACCAACCTATATTAACACTATAAAATTTGTGTATCATATCCAATAGTAACTTTTTTAACCAACAGGTGGATCTACATTAAATGGAGAAGCATGTTCTCTCTAAAATCAGTGGAGTACAGTAATACGATTTTATTCCTTTCAAACTTTATTTATTTTTATTACAAAAATGTTGGATGGAAATGGATAAAAAGATTCCTAAGAACCTATACTCACTTCAAACATTAAATCCTTTGATATTAAATGCAATCACATACAACAACCACCACAATCCCTTCAATCTGTGACTTTACAGAAAAATACTCAAAATTCCCACAAGGAGGATCTATCAACAATTATTTATTACAAATCTAAAACTGAGTTGCGACCATTTATGTTCTCAGTTCCCATTGGACATGATTCGTGTGAATGAATAAAAACGCTGCCTTCTACCTGACCGACCAGTGCAATCTATCCATCCATTATCATTTAAGGAGCTGCTATTGCTGGTGCTGCTAGGACTTTGAGATATGAGAAATATCTTCATTTCCTTTATGACAGGTGTATTTAATTTCTTTTATCCCCTCTCTCTCCCTCTCGTCTAATCTTTCAACTACCAACAAATCAGAGGAAGTTTGTATCATATTTATTGTCCTGTATAAACGTAATTTTGTCCTGTCTATTGTGGCGCTGAGCCCACAAAGCCATTAAAATTCTCATGTGAGTTGAATAAAAAAAGAAGACGAACATTTTTTGATATTGTTCAAATAATAAAATAAATACACACATATCCATTTTTCAACATAACCTGGCCAACTGAAAATCTATCGGAGGACAGGTGTAGTGGTTGGTTGTAAGCATCTTTTTGTGTGTTTTTGTGTAATCTTAAGTAATTCCAGTCGTGTTGGCAATACAGCTCTACACTCTCTCACATAATTATTGCCTAAAAATTACAGCTGATCATGCCAAGCATACGGAACGGAACCGAGGCGATAGTGTTTGCTTTCAACAACAACCAAGTGTTGTGGTGGTGTTGTTGGCCAGCTATTGACAGCATTCATTACCGGCATCATGATGATCATGACGACATGGCGATGGGAAAGAATTGTTTTTGTTGTATTTGCCTCATTTTAGTAGAGTTATTCTGTGGAACGAACAGGTTACACATATCCATTTGTAGGAATGTGTGCACATTTGATGGTCTGTGACGAACGGATAGATGGACGGACGAACGGACGATGTAATACAGACATGCCCTCACTTAACATTGTTGAAATGAATATTCATTTACCAACCAACGAACGAGGGTGGATTGTGAATGCTCACAGATGGTGAAGGTGCTGTTGGATAGAAATAAAATGTGTTAATTAGTAATAGAAAAAATTAACTCCATAATCTTAGAATGAATCTAATTATTGATAGCGTGGAAAGGGTTCTTTTGGCATTTAAGATTCAGGTTTTTTGTTTCTTTTATATATATTCCTCGTAAATCTTGTACAGTGTGGGGGCAAAAAATAGTTACAAATTATTTCCTTCCCGTGCTACGAAATAGAAATTGTGGAAAGGCTATGTGGGACTAGTTCTGCGAAAACAAAGAACATGAATACACGACTATTGACGGGAATGTGCGTTACACAATGATCTTTGGAAAATGTCTGTTATATGCAATCATGACCAAAGGCTTTGGATGATCTAGCGTTCCTTGTGGCACTTGCAACAGCATTTATTGTAACGTGTGGTGTTTCCTTTTCGACAGGAAGAGTACGCTTCTCTTCGCTCTGACACTTCCAGGGTGTTTGAAAAAATTTCGATTGAAATAACTTGCACACCTTTTCGAATCAGTAAATTTTCCTTCTTGTCAGGGTTCGACAGCGTTGCCTTAATCGTTCCCCTAAAAACACTTATTCCGGATCCATTGTTGGAACTCTTGAGATGATCTAGACATAGTTTATTACGCTCTGCTGGGAAATGTATTCTCAGTTCGAATATTCGACCAGTAAGAATATAGCGAGCGGATGCAGCAGTGTTGTCCCGGACCATCCTTACTGCTACCCGAAAATGAGAAGGGCAGTTCTCTTTAGAGAAGAGGTGACTGGTAAACTCTCTAAAACTAAGACAATAGCTTTCCCATGTTTAATGAAATTAAGGCGTTCAGAAGTGGTGAAGTAGGGCGGTATGCTGATGGAGACAATTTGAGGAGATGGTCTGGCCCAAGAGAAACGACGGGTTGCCGTCATTGGTCGGACTAGGTGACACGATGGTTATATCTGCCGAACTAACTAATTGACCGTGAAAAACGTAGAGCTATCAATCTGCTCAGGCTATACTCATCTGTTCATTACTGATGAGTTTATTTTTAAATAATATTAGTTTTTGTTGATTTCTTCGACCTTTCTATCTATATATATAAAATTGAAATTTGTTTGTCTGTCTGTTTGTTTGTTTGTTTGTGCCTTATAGACTCGAAAACCGCTGAACAGATCTTACTGAAATGTTTAGGGTACATTGCTACATGGCCTGGAATGAAAATAGGCTATATCATTTTTTGAAATTTCGCGTTGATCTGGAGATATAGCATCAAAACCGGAGGTACCTCAAAAAAATTAAGATTTTGTATGCAAATATCTTTGGAACTATTACAGATACAATCTCCAAAATTTGTATGCGTGACGGAATTTGATGTAGAAATAAATTTACTAAATTATATTCAAATCGGTTCAGATTTGGGTATAGCTCCCACATACATATATTTTCGGCCGATTTCCTTATTTTATGTACCAAACATGGTATTTATGTCCAATTTCGATGAAATTTGGAATGTATGACAGAACTTGGTTTGGAAGTAAACGTGCCAAATTATATCAAAATCGGTTCAGATTTGGATATAGCTCCCATACACATATATTTTCGGCCGACTTCCTTATTTTATGCACCAAACACGCTATATATGTCCAATTTCGCTGAAATTTTGAATTTCTCACGAAATTTGTTCTAGAAATAAATATGCCAGATTACATTGAGATTGGTTCAGTTTTGGATATAGCTCCCATACACATATATTTTCCGCCGATTTCCTTATTTTATGCACCAAACACGCTATATATGTCCAATTTCGCTGAAATTTGGAGGGTCTGACGGAATTTGTTCTAGAAATAAATGTGCTACATTATATAGAGATCGGTTCAGATTTCAATATAGCTCCCATATATAATTTCGGCCGATTTTCCGCATTTGATGCACCAAAAACGCTATATATGTCCAATTTGGCTGAAATTTGGAATGTGTAACGGAATTTGATCTAGCCATAAATGTGCCGAATTATATCGAAAACGGTTCAGATTTGGATATAGCTCCAATACATATTTTCCCCCGATTTCCCATATTTTATGCACCAAACACGCTGTATATGTTCAATTTCGCTGAAATTTGGAGGGTCTGATGGAATTTGTTCCAGAAATAAATGTGCTAACTTATATAGAGATCGGTTCAGATTTGAATATAGCTCCCATATATATTTTCGGCCGATTTCCTGTATTTTATGCACCAAGCACGCTATATATGTCCAATGTCGCTGAAATTTGGAATGTGTTACAGAACTAGGTCTAGAAATAAATGTGGCGAATTATATCGAAATCGGTTCAGATTTGGATATAGCTCCTGTATATATTTTCAGCCGATTTCCTGTATTTTATGAACCAAACTCGCTATTTATGTCCAATTTCGGTGAAATTTGGAATGCGTAACGGGATTTGGTCTAGACATAAATGTGCCAAATCATATCGAAATCGGTTCAGATTTGGATATTGCTCCTATCTATATTTTAGGCCGATTTTCTGTATTTGATGCTCTAAACACGCTATATGTGTCCAATGTCGCTGAAATTTGGGATGTCTGACGAAATTTGTTCCAAATATAAATGTGCCAAATTATATCGAGACCGGTTCAGATTTGGACACACTACATATGTCCAATTTCACTGAAATTTGGAAAGCGTGACGCAATTCGTTCTAGAAATAAATGGGACAAATTATACCGAAATCGGTTCAGATTAGAATATAGCTCCCATATATATTTTCGGCTGATTTTCTGTATTTTATGCACAAAATGTGAATATGAATCCCGTCTAAATATAAATTTGACAAATTATGTATATCGAGAGCGGTTCATATAGGAATATAGCTACCCATATATATTTTAGGTCGATTTCATGTCTTTGTTACGTATGTTCAATTTCAATGAAATTTTGAAGACTTAGCAGTCAGTAAAAGTCATCATTATTTACAGAAGTACTTATAGTTGGGAAGGAATTGACCAAGGCTGTTAAGTATCATATCTTTGAGAGACTTCTTAAGATTTATGTTTTATTATGTTAGATATATCATAATAAAACATAAATCTTAAGATCATTAGGAATACTTATAGGCGGAAAGGCTTTCGAAGGAGTGTTTCCTCCTGAAACTTAAAAAAATACCATAGTAGCTCCATAACAACCTTGAATAGGTATATAACTCCTTCATATCTCCTATATTTATTCGTTAAAATATTAAAAACGTTAATATAATTATGGCATTCCATTATATTTTATCGTAGTCGGGGCAGCAAAGCGCGCCGGGTTCAGCTAGTTGGCAATAAAAATTTTATTTTAAATAATATTTAAAATGGGAAGTTTTTGCGGGTTCTGAAACTACAATGTATAAAAATCAACAAAACAAAAAAAAATCGACGGAGAAATCTTTAGGGCAAAACCTATAACTTTGCGTGTTACATGTGCGTTAAAAAAAAAACAAAAACAAAATACATGTATTTCAATCTGACCTTAAATAAAATAAATCGAGGTGGAAAGTCATAGTTTTAGGGTTTTTAGATTTTCAGGAATTCGCTTGAAAATGGCAAGTCCTCTCTAAATAGGATTAGAAAAAATGTTGCAGCTACAAGATTGGCCTGTATGATATTTTCTGAAGTTGTGACATTTTTGAGATATAGAAATTCAGGTCATATTTGTAGGGTTTCTTTCACGGTTTCACGGTTTTACTTGAAAACGACAAGTCTTATTTTACAAAGCCGAATGACCTTTGCGGGAATAGCGAATTCAGACATGGTTTGGTATACCTATGAATGAATCAGGATTTCGAAGGCTGCTTTATAATCAACAAAAAGGATGGAATATGTCCATCTGCACCTCTTCGATCTCTTTTCCGCATTGGTATGGTCCAATTATTTCATTGGCCATAGGCTTAAGTCGTTCACACAACAACCCAGACACTATGCAATAGGGAAAAGACGTGAACAGCTAGTCTGATAAGCCTTCGGTTTCTGCTGCCTTATTATTCTTCAGCCGGTTTCTCCTTGTTCTTATTTCATCATTGGATCTGTGGTATCTTCGTCGCCTTCGCTAGTATTGGATGCCAACAGTTTGAAAAAAAGGTCTTTCCATATTCTGAACACACTATCTGTATCTGCATCCAGATTACCTTACTCGTCTCTTCTGGCGGATGCGCCTCTAACAAAGCCATCAGTTTGATGTTTAAGCCTTTGGTAGAATTTTCGGGATTCATTCTGGCTTCTGTACATGTCGACTTTTTTTCAGAATGCCGCTTTTCCATTTCTCTGCTGCGGAAAAGAAGTTTCTCCCATTTTCTTTTCGCCCGATACCTTTCTCGTTGATACTGATTGTAGAGTAACCCTATATGCCAGATTCCTCTCTTCGGCACCAGCGAAACACTCCTGGTCTTTCCATGTACATGTACATGCCGATTTTTTCAGAATCCCGCTATTCCATTTCTCTGCTGCGGAAAAGAAGTTTCTCCAATTTTCTTTTTACCCGATACCTCTCTCGTTGATACTGATTGTAGAGTAACCCCATATGCCACATTCCTCTCTTCGGCACCAGTGAAACACTCCTGGTCTTTCCGGAACTAGGAGTGCTTTCATTAAGCGACTGGGTCAGTTGTAGCTTACTGATGTCCAACTTCCGTGTTGTGTCTGTTCGTATATTATTTGCTGCAACAAGGTAGTGATCCGAATCGATGTTTGCTGCTCGGACCGATCGTACATCCAACACGCTCGATAAATGTCTTTGTTCTATACAGTTTGGTTTCTTGCAATTTGATGAATTTCGAGCTGATTAAATCTGGTATTGTTACCTACCATGTTTTTCCGCAACGAAGCCTATCAGCCTCACTCCTTTATTAGACTTTTCACTGTGGAGACTGACTGTTGGGCCATAGATTTTCTTATTTTCAAATTTGGCATTAAAATCGCTTAGAATAATTTTAATTTCATGGACAGGACAACGGTAATATGTTTCTTACAAGCGATCATAAAATATACCTTTGGTATGTTCGGTCTGCAGCAGCCAAACTATTGGTATTTGAACCAACTAACCTATTGCAAAAATCTTCCACATAATGTGCCACAATATCCAATTTGATATTTAGACCCTCCACCTGAAATTTCCCAGTATTGTTCCATGTTTTTATATAGCCTCCATAGATAGGTCCCTCAATATTTTGAAAGTTTTATCAACATTATTCAACGCGAATAACTGAAATTTGGTATTTAGTCTTCGCAGAAGTTACAAAACTTTCCTCCCGAAATTTATCGGTATAAGTCAACGTTTTATACAGCCTCCATAGAACGGTGTTCCCAATGTTCGTTACCTATTCAAATCCGGAATATCCAGGTTTAGGTCTAGTCGGTATTGCCCAATTCTATGTATTTCGCCCAATTCGGAAAATTGTAAATATTGATCCATGTTTTGGAAGGAACAAAAATGTCGCCCCATATGAAGGAAGTAGTACACAGTGGAACATTTTTAAAGTAATCTTGTACAAACAATTTCAACTGAGGATTTTTAGAATGTACAGACCCAAACTACAAAAACCCTACTTGGGTTTTGTTGTGTCAGATCCAGCATGGATTTTATAGGCCCATCTAAATAAATATGTAAATCTAAATCATTGGTGGGCAAATTGCGAGAGACTCATGTATTTTTTACACTTTTGTGTATGAGGCCGAGCATTTCTGCCCAACAGTGATCTAAATTCTGAATATTGGCATCTTTTGACAGTATGTTAGTAAGGTTGTATGCACGCATGCTGCAAAACAAAAACAAATCAAAACATTTGATCTTGTTTGTGTGCTCTTTCGTTGCTTCGGATCGCGTGTGTGTGAATTGCCGAAAAACTTCGTAACTTCAACAATACCAAAGAACGGCATTGATCTAAACATGGTTAAATATTGACTTTTTAAAGCAGGTCGGGGATGATATATCTCTGAAACCTATGCGAATTTTCTTCCGATCTCTGAAGTAAATTTGTAAATAAGGGAAGGATAAAATATTTGGAGAAATAATGAATGCGAAAAACTACATTAACAAATTTTATAATATATCTTAAAATTGCATATTTTGTATACATTTCGCATCATATCTCCGAAACTGTTACATTTTTATTAATATTTTCTTTTGGAAAAATATTCGTTGGATTGTAAAATGCCTCTATCACGTTGTTTTTAGTATATTTTCTTAACGACAATTTAATAAATATGTCAAATATCCCAAATGCAAGAATAAACTCTTCGTGTGAACAGTACTTTTTGTAAAAGATATAATACAAAATACCGCTGAAATCAATCAATTTTAAATACGTCCCATTTTCAACTTGTTGTTTTTAAATTTGAAAACAACAAATATGAGTTTAAGCTCGACTTACCTACAAATAGTAAGTAAAACACACTCTAGAGATAAAGAAATAAATTTCGTTCGTCTTTTTAAAGAAACTAAATTAGAAGTCTCTAAATTAAAAAAGAAATTCAATCCCCTTTTTAACAATTTGGAAAAAATAGAAAAAATGTTAAATAGTTTTGATTACTCGGTTGATTCTCCGAAAAGGAAAAAATCGTCAGCCAGTAATACCATTTCCACCTCTGAAAATCTGATTGCTTTAAATTCCCCGATTGCTACTTCAGCTCCTCCTATTACTCCAATTGCCCAGTCATCTGAAAACTCATCAGTAGCTAGCACTCTTCCTGAGTCTTCTTCATCCTTGGCTCTTATTCCTACCAATAAAACAAATACCATTATTCCGGTCATCAATAAACCTATAACCAATTTACCTACTCCAGCTGAGAGTCCTTCACCTTCGGTTCTGCAAAGTAATCCACCTATACCTTCTGTTGTTATCCATGAGCCTTCAGCTCCAGAACCTCCATCGTTACCCTTAGATCAACTAATTGTAGTTGCGCCGCGGAAAACTGTTTTTGTATCCCGACTACATCCTAATACTTCAACTGATCATATTCGTAATTATGTCAAATCTAGAATTAATATTTCAAATGATAATGATTTAAAGGTATTTAAATTTAATCCGCCTCAACCAAGAGATATCTCATCTTTAAGGATCGTGGTTCCAAATGATTTATTCCTTACCATAGTTGATAGCGAGTTTTGGCCCGAGGGACTTACAGTGAAAGAATTCATCTACAAGGAAAGACCTACTCCGATAAATCCGGCAACTCCGATATTTCGACAACTATCAAAATAGTTATGTGCATTCTCTGTAATGTGGAGACACATGACAGTGGGAGTAGTTAATTTGGCTTACATATGCGACTACCAGAGTTGTTAGGTGTTTCGGTTGAATTCGCATTTAAACGAATTCATTAGTCACACTTGTTCTTGAGCTCGAGTCGTCATAGAATTGGGGAAGGGTTCTTTTTTCAATTCGAAGAACTAAGAGAACTGATGGGTCCAAGTGGCGTTGGACAAAACTAGTCTTCTCTGCCATCCCCTTAATAATCACTTTAAACTTGTTGTTTTTAAATTTGAAAACAACAAATATGAGATTTACCCCCATTATTATGAGTATGATTTTGTTATATTTTGGATTTACCGAACGGATATATTGCGTTCCGGTTAACATAAAGTTAAAAGTGATGATTGGATTTGAAGGAGGAGCTTCTTTGAATTAACTTTCAATGTAAATATTATATTTTTAATGCCTCCAAATTGGTTTATTTTGCGTTTTCAAATCCATCAGATAGTAAAAGAACACATATAATAATGGCCCTAAGCATGACTTACCTACAAATAGTAAATAATTATTATTAATAAGTCACTAACTTAATTAAATTGTATATAAATAATTATACTTCGCTATTATTTTTAACACTACTGTTTGTTTAACTAGTCAACACGCTCGGGAATTTTCAATTTCAATAAAACATTGTCACTTGCGTGTATAAATTCGCAGATGGGAAGTTTGTTATGCTTGATGGATGGATGGTCACTTCTGTTTTTGTTTTGTTTTCAATTTACGAAGCAATTCTCGTTTGTTACGTTCGTTTTTTCTGTTTTGCGAAAACAAAATAAACCGCTATGCCCTTGTTTGATGGTATGGCAGTGCGTAACATAGCGCAAGCACACACTAACAACAAACAAGTTCTTATCACTCTTACTCTCTTTTGCACCCAATGCAAAGAAGCTCTCTGCCATATTTTTAATGCGATAACTGTGAATTTCAAAATAAAATAAAAAACAAAAACTCTTGCAATTCTCTCAAAACACACACACTCTCTCTAATACACACAAAAACAAGTTAACCAGTTTATTGGCAAAACAGCTGCTTCATTCGATTGCCTAATCGAAAAGAAAACTACAACCGACTTAGCGGTCTAATCGCATTACGCCAAATCAAAAAAGTTAGTTTCATTCAGTCATAAAAATCACTCTAGAACTGCGACGAAAGGTAGGCGGTAACGTTGTAACCAATCGATTAAAATTTAACGATCAATAAACAGAACCATAATGATGTTCGGCAACAACCTGTAAGATCACCGCCGTCCATCAGCAGCGACAGTAAATAAATATTGACTCTCCCAGCTGTTAAACAAAAAAAGTGATGCGGCGCCAAACACCATGCAACACAACACAACTTCTGCTTCAAACCTTTTATTGGACTTGGGAGATGCCAGATTATTGGCTGTGATTTTACCAGTTAGAAGCGACTATAGAATAAATTAAACGAAAAAAGTGGGAGTGGAGTAAATAGTCTTAACCCCACGATAACCTAGACTAAGAAATTGTTTTGAACATACAATGGTTTTTCTACACGAAATCAAATCTTGAATTTTAGAAAATCGATTCTACAAATTTAGTAATAAACACAATAGTTTTGAACCTTATTCATTTAAAACAATTTGGAATTGATTTAGCCAGGTTTATCCGTCTGTCGGTCTATCTGGTTCTCTGGTTTGGTTCAAGGTTTGCACCCCGTAGTGTTTTGTCTAAACTAAGGTCATATTAGAATATTTTCTCGACAAAAATCAAATTTCGAATATGGACTATATTTACTCAAAGAGTTTCGCATCTCAAAAAATTCAGTTTCGAGAAAAACGCGTTTTAAGTTGCCGATTGAAATTTGACTTCCCAAATTAAAAAGATTATTACACAAAAAATTTAATTACTACACTCAGAAAAATATATATATGCTACAAATATGCTTGGATATATATGTATTAACAAAATCAACACCAATCAGGGACTCAAACTAGTAGTAGACAGAAACTTTGATATTAACACCAATACCACGTCAACAAAAAACTATTGGGATATGTGTTCTGCTAACGGTCTTCAGTGTTTTATTACGGGGAAAACAAGAGAAGATGAACGAAGTGGTAGTAAAACATGCATTGACCACTTGTTCATTACCTCATTGAATCTTCACTAGTCGCAACAACTATTTCCGACCATTACACACTATTTGGATGCATCATAACCAATACCTCAGGAGAAAATACCAGCGACCAAACGATGAAAGTAACAAAGGTTAACAATAAAAAAGTCGATAGCTTTATAAGAAGTTCTGATTGGAATAATATCCTTCAGGAAACCAATGATACAAACGAGTTATTCAACAAAATATACACAACTTTTTGTGAAATACATGATAAATCATCCGAAACGAAAATTAAGAAGAAAAACAGAAATGGACATCCCTAGTTGACAGATGAATAATTATGAAGTGATAAATTATATAAAAAATATCGCAAAAGCAAAACCTCGGCTAATGAGAAAATTTACAAAAGTTTTAATAACCAATTAAATAAAAATATTATATTTGCCAAAAAATTCATATTCTTATCGGCAATTCATAAAAAAAAGAAATAATATGAGAGAAACTTGGAAAACGATGAATCAAATAATTGGAAAGAAAAATTCCAGCATAGACGAAACCATAAAAATAACTTTGTGGACAAAAACACTAAACAAACAATTTAAAATTATTATTGAGAAAATATTATTAAATGTGAAAAGACTACAATGCCACATAAACAAAATAATATTTTACAGTCAATATTTCTCGAAAATACAAATGTGATTGAAGTAAAAAATATACTAGTCAATCAAAACACCAAAAAAAGCCCAGGTTGCGATGGCATACGACCAATTGATTTCCAAATAACGCCGAGATCTTCGCACCACTGCTCACAGACCTGATAAACAAAGGCTTGGTCGTATCTATTATCCCTGATATGATCAAAACGTCAATTATACGTCCTATATATAAGAGCGGAACCAAATCACTTTATGAAAACTATAGACCAATATCCATACTTCCAATTGCTGAAAAGTTTGTAGAAGAAATAGTCACAAGAAGGTTAAATAATTTCTTATCTTATTTATTCTTATTTCTTAAAGTACAGCATCCTCAATAAAAATCAGTATGGCTTCCAAAAAGGAAAGAGTATTAATCAACTTTAGGGACACTTCAAAAATGAAATTAACAATAACTTGTCTCAACAAAAACATTGCCTGGCAATGTTCATTGAATAGCAATAGCATAGCCTTTCATACATTGTCCCATGAAAAACTACTATGCATTCTAGAAAGAAATGGAATTAGGGGACCTGGACTAAAGTGGTTTGAAAACTATTTAACAGGTCGTAACTTTAAAGTTAAAATTTATAGCTCCACAAGCAATAAATACACATCAGAATATGGAGTACCGCAAGGATCCAATCTTGGGCCCATTCTGTTTATAATCTATACGGATAACATGGTTAAATCCTTAAATGAAAGCATATCTTTCACGTATGCTGATGATACGGCGCTAATAGTATCCGATAAATGTATAAGATCGGCGGAAGCTACAATGCAAGCAGAAATGAAAATGAAGAAGTAATTCCTTAAAATATCCTAAACTAATACAGCTGAGCTGAAAAAGTAGAACACAGAAAGAATCAAAATTAAATGAATAACATAATTTGTATATACCATAAGTACATTTACAAGTTATTCCTGCAGACAAGCCTAAAGCTTCGCGGGACCCAACAAATGTAACTATTATATATTCAATAAAGATCAAATATTATTCAAAAAAAATTATTTATTACATTATGTAATAATTTTATTCCAGTTACCGACTACAACTAAAGAGGAGCGTTCAACAATGTTTCTATTTTTATAACCAATAGTTATACCCTACACCACTATGTGGAAAGGGTATTATATGTGTTTTTCCGAAAATTCGTGTAACAACTCGAAATATTCGTCGTAGACCCCACATATGTTATGTTATCGTGTATATCAACTCATGTATGTATTGCAGGTTTTGTGAAGATGAGGAAGATATATATATATTATGTTGCTGCCCAAGGCTTATGTCTAGAAGATTGCATATCACTGGTGAACACTCGATACAAACTGTAACAGCCTCCTGCAAAGCAAGCCGACAAGCCTGCTCTTCCTCGCCAAAGGCCTGGGATGCAGAGGTGCCAAGTTGGTGGTTTTCCCGCTACTTGTGGTAATTTTTGACGTACAAAAACTACTGTGTAAGCAGGAATGTCAACTGTTTTAAGGTAAAAATCGCTACAGACCTATGGTGCGTATGTGGCTGTAGCGATCTTTAACTCTGAACAGTTGGCATCCCTGCTGGGATGGCCTGACAAGGCAAATACCCACTCTACGTAAACTTACATACCTTAATAATTCTAATTTAGTTTCTAACATTTATATACATTTACCCGTTTGTCCACTACGACTACCTTTTCCCAAAATTTTTCTCTTTCAGCACACTATCGGGTCTCCGAGTGGAACGGCGGCCTATTATGACAGTCGCACGCCCTTTAATCTAATCTATGTTATGTATGACTTGACCCGCTAAATAATATCAGATCATCATCCAAAATTGTAGGCATCTTCTTCGACCTAAAGTCTTGACTCGTGCAAAATTTCGTGATTATTGAGTTATAATTGCGACCTCTAGCGTGTTTTTTATTACACTACACACAAATAATTGGATATATAAGGCTGTAACTCTGTTATCTTATCATGTACACCAACACAATTGGCATCAATAGAAATGTTTAAAGTTTATTTTCCAAGTATAGCTTTCTTACCCGGAATATGTCTTCCAAGAATAAAGATATAAGCTGTATATTAAAAATTTTCCCAATTTTCACACAAAAGTTGTGGTCCATTTAACCCTCTAAATATTATCTGATCATCATCTCAAATTGCAAGCTTCTTCTTCGTCATATACCCTTACTTTGTTTAAAATTTCGCGTTGATCGGGCTATTATTGCAACCTACAGGGCCCGTAGAAAATAGAATAAATATTATGTTTTTGGTCCATTTCACCCGCTAAATATTTCTCGATCATCACCAATAAGAATAGGGATCTATTCTGGTCTGAACCCGACCTCCATACAAAATTTCGATCGGTCCATAATTGCGGCCTGTAGTTTGATTGCAATTTATAATGGACAGACGGACGGACGGACACACATCTCAAAATCCCTTTATCTCGTCGAGATATTAAGATTGGTATACCACATTGGGGGTCTCCGACGAATATTTCGCGGTGTTACATGAATTTTTACCAAAACAAACTTATAATACCCTTTCCACATAGTGGTGTAGGGTGTATAAAAATGTCTGTTTTTTCCCAGATAGCATTTAGAAGACTGTTTTTTCAAAAATCACATTGAGGAGTCTTTTTAGAGTCCTTTTGGTGATCAAAAATTGATTAAGTCGCTTGTGTGATCAGAAAGGGACTCGAAAGTGACTCCCTGTAATGATTAAAAAGAGTTCAATTTAAAATACAACAACAAATGTGTAGCAATCACAAATAAATCATTGAGGTGTTTAAAATGTGACAATTTTTTGTTATTTATTGTCACATTTTGATCATCTGGATGATTGAAAAGGGTCATACAGGTGTTTGAAAAGTGATTATAATTATGTATATTCTGATCATATTTTGAACAGTTAGGTTATTAAAAACTGATTATTGTTTTATTTTTGTTTGGTTGTAAATAATTCTCATATACACTTTCTACAAAACTTTGATATAAATGTAATGTATAATATTAAGAGTATAGACAAACACAACACATGTTCAGGTTTTGCTAAGTGAAATGAAGAAGCATTATACTCACCGCGCAACATCTCATCTATGAACATTGTAGTTTCAGAATGCGCAAAAACTTCCCATGTGTAAGCACCTTTCATTTAAATTTAGTTCAGGCCCACCGTGATTGGGGACTGTTGCTTTGCCGACAGAGATATACCCTCAGCTTGTATGAACTGAAACACCCTTTTTCCTAAAAAATTATGTATTTAAGGTTTTTCAGAATTTTAGACATATAGGATTTGAACGTATTCCGACAAAAATATGGATCTGCATTAAAGCTCAAAATTTGAGGAGGAGGTATCTAAAAGAATCGACCGAATCATTCCTTTTATTTCAGTTGGTCACCGAATAACTTAGAGCTTTTGAACCATTGTAAACAGCACCACAAGGAGTACCTTCGAAAAAATTAGCACAGGATCCTCGAACATATGTACATTAAACCGCATAAAAAACAAAAATTTTAAATTTGTGTGAGGAAGCTACCCTAATGAGCGGACCTACATTGTCCATTTTCGAACATAAACTAAGTATGGATAAAATATTACGAGATCCAAAATTTAGTCCAAATCGGTTGCTCCGTTTATGAGATATCGCGCGTACCATGTCAGCGTATATTTTGAACTTTAGTGGGGACGGATGGATGGTACTTATTCGAACTTTGTATAAGATTTGCAGAACTTTTACGATATGCAAAGTTTGGAACAATCCAGTATGAGCTCGAAATTAGTCGTGTGTTTTTACAGCTTTCGGGCTATTTTGTCAGGAAGTATGGACTTGCTCCTTAAAAAACATGTACCGTCGTAATGGAGTGGAACGCTATTGCCCATCTTTGAACTTAAACTAAGTCTGGACAATATATTACGAAGACCAAATTCTGGACCGAAGCGGTTCCAGAGCTATCGTGTGTTCCGGCCTGATGGACGGACATTGCTAAATCGAATCCAAATTGCGTGAAACGGATTTCGTCGAAACATACTTGGTGTCCAAACCCATTATTTCGATGTGGCACATTATGATCGTATGGGAGTGTATACTCCCTCGTTAGCCTAAAGGCTGACGGTACACAAATAATATTGAATTATATTCCAAAACCTATAGTTATACAATTTGTTACAAATGTGGCAACACTGAATAAAAACTTAGTTGGGGCTTGTTTAATCAATCGGGGTCTGTTGGTCGGTAGGTTGCTACTGCTTTGATTTGTTTTATTTACTTTTTACATTATTCGCCTTACATTGGCACATTCATTCATTCAACCAAGCCCAGCTAACAGCCAGCCAGCCCAGCCAACTATCCATTCGATTGATCAAACGAACTCCACCATCGGCCGGCGATCAACGCCACTGGCGCAGCAGCAGCAGAAATAATAGCAGAAGAACACACTCTCATTGGATTTGAAGACATTCGTTGTTGTCGTCGCTATTTTGATCTCACAGTGTGTGTTTGATCGTTGATCGCTGAGCTCGTGTGCGCGCTCGCCTTGTAGCCAGTCAGCTAGTTGACGAAAAGCGGATACGGATACAATTTGTACGTGGTGGCGGTGTTATTTGCCAAAACGGTTAAAACTAACGAAAAATTCATTCAAATAATCCATTTAAATGAAAAGCGGCGTTCAAAACGCAACTCCTAACGCGAATAAATAATTCCTGCAATTATTCTCATGGCACAGAAGTTCTCAAGTCGTCAAGTCTGGTGCATTGTATTTTGTGTGTCGAGAGTTTGTGATTTATTGATAATTCTTTAAGAATTACATACAAATATTTGTTTATTTATTTGTTTAACAAATAACAACATAAGAAGAAAATCAACAACAAAAAATTGAATAAAAGCAAGCAGGAATTATAAAGAAAATAATAGAGTAATTAAAAAATATTTATTTGCAAAAAGTGTCCACTGTGTTAAATTGTATTCCAAATCCCAAAACCACAAAACAAAAATAAAAAGAAATTAAAATCAAATTGGATTAGTGCAATCAATAATTTCCTTAGCTACAGTGCTGCTCAAAACATATGCAACTCAGATGCCTATATCACTTTTAACCTATTTTTGGGGTCATTTTGTGTTTTGAAATATATTTATTTTTGCAATTGGATTCTTTATTGACCCTACTTTCAAGATTTAAAAATGAATATTCAGTTTTTAAAACTTACCTTAAAGAAATGTGGGAAATATCGGAGGATCACGTGTTTTGGCCTGCTCAAAACATATGCAACTCCGTGGTTCGAATATCTATTACCTAATTTTTTATGAGTTTTTTGCATTGATTGTTATAAGAAGATTTTTAGTAAGAAAAAGGGGACCAAAAGCTTTCATGAGGGATACATTTTATAACGCCTATGTTTAATTTTGACAGACAAGTATTCCAAAAACAAGACATTTCAAATATTTTAAGAAAAACAAAAGTTATTGTCCGAAATTTGTATCAAAGATATGGAAAAATGTTTATTTCTCAAAACTGTGGTTCAAACGCAGTCCAAAAGTAAACATAAGGACAGTGTGATATTTAAAATTAAGCTGTATACCGCGTAAAAATTACTAAAATCGTCATAAGATGGGAAGGAGGTGAATGTACAACTATATCTACTGCATGGGATAGTCAAATAATGATGCGAATTATTAAGCGGTATTCTCAGAGGTCACCAACAGATGTTAAATAAAGGCTTTACATCGATAAATCTATATAAAACTCTCCGATACATGCCATAGATACCGGTGTACCAATATTGACAAATTTTAGGAAAACAGTAATTTCCAGGAAAATTTCAGTTTTTCATATATATTTTGCAAAAATTGTTTGGAATCGGTTTTAGAGTTGTAAAAACGAGTACTTTTCGTCGACTTAAATTAATATTTGAGTTATATGACTTGAAAAAATTTACTTGATCACCAGGACGAATGATAATCCAATTTGTCCCCCTATACAAAAAAGTTGACCCAAAACGAATATGGTGTTTTATATTGACCTGGAGATATTTTTATGGACAGAGATGACACTGGAGGTATGAGGTCGAGATATTTATTAGATTTAAAAACTAACCGGACATATAATATGTCGAAATCGCACCACGTACATACCACAGATGCCGTATAATAGGGTGTTTTGGCATAATACCTCCACTAAACGTACATATAACCACGTAAAACTTGTAATTTTTGCACATATTTTTTGTGTTCTTATCGTTTGCGTTCAGATTAAGTAATCTAAAATCATATAAAGGGTTTCGGGGCCCTAAAATAGACTCTGGACTGTTGAAAATCGAATAAAATCTAGGAATTTTACAATTATCCTTAGCGACAGGATTTCAAAGGATATATTAATTTATTTAGTATACTGGATACCTTTATGATGTGTCCTGATAATAAATAAAAGGTTTAACTCACAATATATTATCAAAACAAAAATAATATCTTCAGATTTTGAATCAAGTTTTCTCAGTTGCAAATGTTTTGAGCAGGACAAAATGTGAGTCCGAGCTTTGTTTTGTATATTTTGTATAAAATAAGTACAATTATGGTTACTTATTTTTTAAATCTTTAAAAAGCGGTCAATAAACAATCAACCCACAAAAATATTTTCATTTTAAATCCATAAATTACCTCAGAACTATATAAAAAATGAAGTAGTCATTCCAGTTGCAAATGTTTTGAGCAGCACTGTACATTATAAAAAGAGGAAACAAAAATAAAGTAGCAACAGTCAGTTTTTTGTGATTTCAACATTAAATGTTATATTTTGGATTAAAATTTTAAATTATTTTGCTGTTTTTTTTATAGATTTGACAAAAAAGGTAATGATTCATAAATCAAATTATAAAAAGTGGTGTTGGAAAATTGTTTTTAATTTTATGTTTTTTTTTTCTTCTTAATCAATGCAAATTAAAAATGCAAAATCAAATGTTTATTTTTACGCATTTTGTTATGTTTCTTAAGCTGGTTTTAGTTATTAAGTGAATATTATTAAATTTAAAAATTCAAGCTTAGAAAAATAAATTGACAGTGCCGACCAGCTGATACTCTATACACAAAAATTAGAATAATTAGAAGAAACATGTTAATAATGTAGTATTACTTTAAGAAGTTACCCTCAGTAATGTTGGCGACATTTCCTGAGTATTTCAGACATGTAAAACTTTTCTACAAGTAGGACACGCCGTTCGGACTCGGCGATAAACTATAGGCCCCGTATCATTGAGCTAATATGTAACGGAGTGCACTCATTGATATGAGAGAAGTCTCCCTTTTCCCGCCTGGGATGTTTGTGGAACAATTAAATTTTAAGAAGTTTGACAAAAATGTAAATAATGATGAGTGTTGCCAACACCTGCAAAACTTTTATTTTTATTCAAAATGGTTTAAATTAACTCATCAAAACAATTTTCGAAGTTAAATTTTCCATGGTTAGGCGCCAATATTAGAATATTTCCAATAAGGACAACAATCATTTATAATAGTTAGTCGTGGAATATTCAAGTGATTTCCGTACCAAAAGTACAATGAAGTATGATATGTTTGAATTAAATAATTATTTAATTATTAAATGCTTTTCTCTTTAAATTTTATCCCTGAAGATTGTTGACGAGGTCAACTGAAATATTGGAATAAAAATAAAAATTCAAAACTAAAATCAAAACAAATTTTTTTACTATCCTGATTCTTTATTGAGTTGACATCAGTTATGTAGTTTCTGTTTGCCAGGCAGAACTTGAGGTTTATTTCTTGGTGCTGCCACTGCTTCGGATGATGATTGTATATTCATTCCTGAGAATGTAATTGATCGACAAACTTCATCAAAACAAAACCACCAAATGCCACGGTAGGACCTCCCGTGAGGTGATTTCCCAGGAATTCTGCAAATAAAAGATGAATGTCTCTTAAATGATTTCCTTTATATTTCTGACTTGATGTTGGCTTATATTCCTCGACTTGGAAATGTGCTTGATGCCATCCATATGGCTGGCATCATTTTTTTTTTTTTTTGTTCTTAAAGATGCCGCCCACCAAAGTGTCATTTTAACACAATTTGTTTGAAACAAAAAGCAGTTCCACTGAATTTTTGGTCAATAAAAACAAAACACTTGTTTGATTGGGATAAAGAAGAGAGACTAAGAAAAATGACACCTAATACCCAAAAAATTACACTATACAACACTGAAAATGCAAATAACTTCTAGTATGCATTTTTTGAAAGTGCATATTTAGACTACAAAAACCCTAGTAGGGTTTTGTCCTGTCAGACCCAGTTCGGATTTTATGGCCTCATCTAAGCCGGGCTAAATCTACACTTTTTTGCATTAATCAGGCCTTTATCTCAGAAACGAATAGGAATTTGGCCTTGCTGTCTTCGGCAATATTGTAGCCCTAAACTAGTAGAACTTATCTTTTGAACAGACCATATAAGAAAAACTCCACCTAGGTCATCAAAATATATAAAATATAGACAATTTTACATAATTGCTGAAAATCTGGTCAGTATCGGCTAAACTATTGGGAGTTGAACAAAGTAACCTTTTGCAAAAATCTTCTAAATAAAGTTCTCAACAATTCTTTAGAACAATCTGAAACTCTAAAATGCTTACTTCATGTTGTTTCGGCGGTATTTTGCATCATATCTTTTACAACACGTATTTCAAACACAGTTCACACCAACAGTTTAGCACCGCGTTTCGAATTTCATTACATTATTGACATTTTTATTAAATCGTCGTTGAAATATGTACTGAAAACAACGGCATAGAGGCATTTTACAACAATGACATGTTCTGAGGAGTTGTGTATTATATTCCAGGGAATATATATAAAGAAAATATTCAGAAAAATTTAACGGTTTTGGAGATACGGTGCGAAATGTATAAAAATTGTGGAATTTTTGCATATATTTTGAAATTTGAGGCAATAAATGTTGTTTTTCGAGTTCGTTATTTCTCCAAATATTTTATTCTTGTCCTTATCTACAAATTTGCTTCAGGGGTCAGAAGAAGGATTTAAATAACTTGAATTTGTTTGTTAAACCAATAACTTTGAGGCGAATTACTCACCCGAAAAATTCAGTTTAGTTACTTGATTCCAATATATGCAATTTACCATTACTTCACATAAACAAGTAGGAAAAGCGGTAAGTTCGGTCGAACTTTTTATACCCTCCACCACAAATTTCAGCCATTTCGGTGGATTAATGTGGCCACAACCTTCAAAATACCGAAAATCGGAAGGTTCTGTTCTATGGGGGCTATATGATGGCGTGGACCTATACCTACGAATTTCTGGGGGAAAGTTTTATACCCCAAACGAAGACTAAATACCAACTTTCAGCCACCTCGGTGTGATAATGAGGCCAAAACCTTCAAAATACCGAAAATCGGGAGATATCGTCCTATTGGGGCTATATCAAAACGTGGACCTATATAAACATTTTATGGTAGAAATGTTTCTTAGCCTCTGGAAATGCAAAATACAAGGTTACAACCGATTCTGTTGCCAAATGGGACTAATACATTCAAAATATATTAAAATGACGCCTACTTTATATGGGGGTAATACCAAAACGTGGACCTATATATACCAAGTTTGGTAGGAATGTTTTTGGCCTCTGGAGACACAAAATACCAAATTACAACCAATTCGGTGGTACAATAAGACAAATATCTTAAAAATTCCTTAAAACGACGACGCGTCACGCTTTCAATACCAAAAGTCCTACGTACATATAATAGATTTTCCCACAATTTCATCTACCTACGTCAATCCGTTCGGACGCTAGAGTGATTTCCACAGACGGACGGACATGGCTATATCGATGTAGAATTGCACGCTGATCAAGAATATATATAGTTTGTGGGGTCTACAATGATTATTTCGAGTAGTTACAAACGTAGTGACAAACTTAATATACCCCCATCCTATGGTGGAAGGTATAAAAATATTTGTTTCACAGTATTCCATATTTTTGAATAATAATCTCGAAACACGCCTCAGTAGGCATTTCTTTAGAAAGTGGTGTCGTACCATGTTCGCCATCTCATGTTCGAATATGTAATACATGGGTCAATTGTATTTGTCTTATTTTATCCAAAACATAAAAATCCACAAAATTGCGCAAAACAATGACGTCATTGGCTGAATGAGGGAAGACGGGAGAACGATACGATGTTATTAGATTTCAATCATTTCATTCTAAAGATCCAAAGCACTTATAACGAATAAAAAATTTTACTTTTAACGAGTAAAAGAAACAAAAAACACAGTTGTAGGGAGTTAAAATGATGATCCATTAATAAAAATTGCAATGTTTAAAACGAAAACCAATTTTTTCTCAACACCTTTAATGGCTTAAGAAATAACAGAATACAATGGCAAGTACCATACTTATAAAGGAACACTAAGAAGTATGAAAACAAGTAAGAAAGTATCAGTCAGCCGTGCCGACAGAGACATACCCTCAGCCTCGGACCTAATGAAAAGAAACAACCACAATACGTCTATAGGGATTTTTTGAGTTTTTGGATCAATTTCTCAGGAAGTTGCATTTGCCCAAAAAATGTGCCGTCTTAACCAGGGCTGCATACAAAAATTTAAAACAGGCAGAGGTGCCCGATGTAGTCGATATTTGGCAGGCTTCTTGGGCCACTATATCAGGAAATATGGACTTACCGTCGTAACTGGCCCGCTGAAAGAATTTTTTTTGAAACAAACTTCAAAACAATCCGAGACTAGCTGTTAAACTGCACCAAATTTTATGTGGGAAGTTCTCGAAGGACTAGACCGATAATTTCACATTCCAACCTGATACATGTCTAGATGAAATAATACGATGTGGAAAGTTTGGACCAATCAGAATCTCCCTGCGAGAGTAATCCGTCGTAAGGGGGGTCGCAAGGACTATCTGCTGAAACAAATTTCAAAACGATCCAAGACGAGCTCTTTACCTTCACTTTTTCTAATTTCGTGTGGGAGGTAACCGAAAGAGTGGACCGATGTAGCCCATATCCGAACCTGATCTGTATCTGTAAGGAATAATACGTTGTGCAAAGTTTGGACTGAATCGATTGATTTCTTCGAGAGTTATCGTTCACACCAATTTTATAGAAAAATTTTGAACTTTTGTGGGGGAGATACCCGAAGGAGTGGACCGATATAGGCCATCTTTGAATTTTATCTACGTTTGGACAAAATATTGCGAGAAACAAATTATTGGCCAAATCGGTTGATTCATTTGAGATTTATCGTGCGCTCCAGCCAGCCAGATATACAGACAGATGGACGGGACATGGCTAAATCGTCTTGAAATTGTTTGAAATCATTATTTCGAATCACATTTGCATCGTATCAAAGTTTATCTACCCGTAACCAGTATTCGTTTTGTCTACCAATTCACATAGGCTAAGGTTCAAGTGATTTTTGAGAAATCGTCACATTACATTTCGTCTTTATTACATTGCACTGTGGTTCCGCCCGTAGACAAAAACCAAAAATGTTATGGCGACATGCTTGATTGCGATTGAAATAAATATTCTCTAAACACATTAAATTTTTAATATTCAGTATTATTTTTGCCAATTTACAGCGGTAATAAGTCAAGTTAATTCGAAGAAGTTGAGATTTGTATGTGGTGCTTTAAAAACGAAAAATATATCCGCAAAGCATTCGTAGCTTATGAGTGAGATTATAAAAAATTGAAGAGGTGAATGTTCAATTTCCAAAATGAAACTTATAGTTGATGGCATTGACAATATTTTTACGAAAAAACAAATTAATAATTCTTTTTCTAACTTCCTTAAAAATAAATTATTTGTAAATGACTTTTTGTCCTATTTTTAATATCATTACTATAAATTTATGTTGAGTTCTACTAATGTAGGCCACGTAAGGGCAAGTCCATATTTTTTAAAATGCGGGGCCAAATCGGTTGGAGAATTTGGCTAAAATCGTCAAAATACCGAATATCGGGAGGTACGTTTATATGAGAGCTATACCTAAATGTGGACCTATATTGAACATTTTTTGCAAGAAAGTATGTTGTCCTCTCAGAACTCAAAATGCAAAATTTCAGCCAAATCGGTTGGAAAATTAGGCGAAAATCGTCAAAATACCGAATATCGGGAAGTACGTTTATATGAGAGCTATACCTAAATGTGGACCTATATTGAACATTTTTTGCAAGGAAATATGTTATCCCCTCAGAACTCAAAATGCAAAATTTCAGCCAATTCGGTTGGAAAATTTGGCTAAAATCGTCAAAATATAAAAAAAGTCGGGCGGTACCTTTATATGGGGGCTACACCCAAATGTCGACCTACATCCATTAAATTTTTTTTTTATTTTGGGCTCGTTATAAAACTATGTTTAAAATTCCGAAGCGGTAGCTCGATTAGAACTATTTTTGGCACTCCTTTCCATACGAATGGGACCACTGCGCATTGCGGTAAATGATTTCAAAATATAAATTAGCCCACCCCCTTTCTTATAAACAAAAAATCTGATCTGACTTGGTACATAAGAGAGAATCTAGAATGAGGACCCTATTAAATTTTTAAATTAAACCTGTTACAGGCCATGTTCAGTCATTCGGTGAATTAAATGTGCACACAATCATATAATAGTTCAATATTTTATGAAACCCACTCTGAAACTTCAAAATGATAAATTACAGGAAATGAGTCATATGCGATATATCTACATCATACATCATATGTGATATATCTACATTAGGCCGGCCCAATGTTGATCTATTTGATCTAATATCCTTATATATAGAATTTTATAATGATCGGTTGACGTTAACCAGTGTCCCATGACCGACCTGCATCTCCATAGTACTTTTACGGGACCAAAGGCGAATTTCAGGAAATCGCTCTACAGGCCACAATTATTGTATCTAAAAAACGAATTTTACAAAAATTTATGAAAATCGGGCAAATTTTGAAATTGCTCCAATATAATGTAGCTAATATTATTATTAGAGCTGATTTTCACACTGAGAGCTGATTTTTAGCCGCAACAAGGAACTGGTAAAATTTTTCATCGATTAGAGAATAATTGTGGCTTGTAGAGAAATTTCTTGAAAAGTCCCGTACTAAGTACTATGGAAATAAAGATCGCTCATGTGGCACGGGTTAACGTTAACAAATCGCCATAAAATTTCATACAGGTATAAGGTTTTTAGTTTTTGGAAAAAATAGGGGGGTAGGTCTTTATGTCGTTTTGTCATGTTTTGGGCCGCCCTAATCTACATACATATGTCTGAACCAATTAGACGTTTAAGTGTCCTAATGCTGTAATGTGTACGATGTGTAGCCTACATCCCCCTGCCAACATCAATGCAATGTAGAGTCGAGATTTTAAATGTTATATTTAAATAAAATTGGTATCGAGATTTCTACCAGCAAGTCAGTTTTTAGATCCCTACAAAAAGCCACATCATCTTTTCCTTCAAAACCTTCAAAATACATAAAATCTGGAGGTACATTTTTATTGGAAATACACAAAAACATGGGCATATGTATATGATAATTTTCTTCGTGCTGTTTTTCTAACCATATCCATAAATACAAAGTTACAGGCCTTTAAATTAGGCTTATACCTTAAAATTACCGAAAATCGGACTATTTGATACCGAAGAATAAAAACCAACATTCACCCATATCGGTGGGATATTGACGCCACAAACTTCAAAATACCGAAAATCCGGTATTCCGTTCTATGCGGGTTATATGAAGGCATGGGCCTATACCGACAAATTTCAGGTGGAAAATTTTATACCCCAAACGAGGACTACGCACCAAATTTCAACCATTTTGGTAGGTTATTGCGACAATAACCTTCAAAAGTCCGAAAATCGGGAGGTACCGTTCTATAGGGGCTATACGAAGGCATGGACATATACCGACCAATTTCAGTTGGAGTGTGTTTATTGAGGCCACAAACAATAAAATACCGAAAATAGGGAGGTACCGTTCTAAGGGGGGCTATATCAACACGTGGACCTATATAGCCCATTTTCAATACCAAATATCCGAGGAGTAATAGAAACTTCTATACCAAACTACAAGTTCTATTGTAAAAATTACGAGCTGTATCTTGATTTAAACAGAATTTTATGCTGATCAAGAATATATATATATATTTTATAGGGCCTCCGATGAATATTTCGATGTGTTACAAACGGAATGACAAATTTAATAATATGGAGGGTATATTATTGTGGAGGGTATAATTATATCACTAGCCACGGGCACGCAGTACGTAAGTTACACAACATTTTCAGGACTTCAGAATATCAGGCCTTATGCAGGTAATAGGCAAAATTCGTCATAGCCCACAACATCAGCAAATCGTATATACCAAGATAAAGGAAATAATCTAAACATTCAAACTTTTTCTTCTTCTATTTGGCTTTCTTTAGCATTTACTATCAATGTCACATTATTTATAACTTATTAGATTTACATCAGCTTTAATGAATAAATGCTAAAATTAAAAATCAATTTCGTCGTATAATCAAAATAACATAAAAAAATTTTCACAACGAACTTGCTTCCTTACAAAATTTACTACGTAATCAAAATTTACATTCATTTCAAGATTTCTATTCAAGTTCAAGTTTATGAACTAAAAAAAAAACCAACAAAACTACAATTAGTTTGAGGGTTCTAAGAATTTAGTTTTCTTTGTTTAAATATTGTCAATTTTAGATTACAATTAAAGGTCGTACGTAGTAGTAAAACCAAAAACAAAATGCACACAAATAATATTCAATAACAAAGAAATGAACAGCTGATAGAGATGTAATGCGGCGTAAATTTTTTTGGTTGTTCATTGATCAATGAAATATTGTGAAATTTTTGTTATCAGATTTTTTTGCCAATTTTGCACTTTTTGTGTTATCAAAAATTTTGCAAATTGTTTTGTTTTTGTTAAGATTTCTACAGGGAAAAATTCTTGTTGTTATTGTTTTGGTGTGGTTATTGTTTTATTAGCTTTGTACATACAATTAAAACACAAGGTCACCTTATCATATTTTGCTAATGATAAGTTGTGGGAAAGAATTATAAAGTAAAATTAATACATCAAACATTGTTTGATCACAAAAAGTGTATGGATACGGTATAAAAGGAAACTTTCGCCTCTAGGGTACCTACGCCTTCGCCGATTTGCTTGAAAACTGTAACAACTACGTATACAGGAGCGTATTTATGGTTAAAAATCAGTTATTATTTGGCTCACTTGGATGTAGAACATTCTGATTTGATTTGCGTGTTTCTTTTAGCTTATCTTTGAACACCTAGGGTCATATATAATAATTTTTGGTCACTGTTAAAAAATTTAATCTAATTCATTTATTCTCTCATAAAAAACATTAAGTTTTCTTCTGTGAAAATCACACAGTGTGACTCATATATACCTTCGTAATATCCACATCTCAGTTTTTTGTTTCATAGTGTGTTTTGCTTTCAAAAGTTATAAATAAATTTCTGAAAATTCGTACAAAACCCAAAATGATAAGCTCAATTATTTTGTATTAAAAATTATTCCGAGAGGAGCAGAGACAAGCACGATTGTTTTTAAGTTGCAGTTGAAATATGAAATTTCCTAGAATTGGGATTTCATTTAGTAGTTCAGTAATTTAATTTCCGCATTATTGTTATACATTGATTATAATGTCATATTGTTTTGACCGGCTTTTGATATCGGACATTGAGTATTATTAATAAGAAAGAATTGTATTGAACTTCTTACATTTGGAATTTTGGTTTTAGAGTGGAATTAAGAAGGGGAGATCCCGTGGTGCAATGGTTGCACACCCTCCTTGCACGCAGAAGGTCGTGGGTTCGATTCGGTCAGTCAACATCAAAGTTTTCAACGGTGGCAAAATACCCCTCAGTAATGTTGGCGACATTTCCTGAGTATTTTAGCCATGTAAAACTTCTATACAAAGTGGTGTCTTAACACACGCCGTTCGGACTCGGCGATAAACGGTAGGTCCCATATCATTGAGCTAATATGAATCGGCACTCATTGATATGAGGAAAGTCTCCCTTGTCCCGTATGGGATGTTTGTGGAACAGTTAGATTAGATCCATCTCCAATCAATGAGTCCATTCAGATTCTATTTTTATTTTAGCTTTATGATATGAGACCGCTGGAACACCAACAATCGATGGCACTATCGATACTAAATTTTTACACTTTGTATTTATTATTTTTTTCTTTCGATATAATCGGACGAAATTACGAAAATACAACCGAAACGGGACAATAAATCGACATATTTCTACTTTTACAAAACTTTCGAAACTCGATTCAAATGAAATCGATTTTTCGACCGGGAAGAAAATGTGTCAGGGTGGTGTAATGGTTAGCATACCCGCCTTGCACTTGGTCATCTAATCGAAATCTTGGCCATTTCATACTGGTGACATCTTTATTCGGTCTCACGGCATAACCTAACCGATACGAGGGCTGCATGATAACTTTCTGGCCTACACAACACCGCGTGTTGAAATGAAAAAAACTTTTCTCAATAAATAATTTCCTGTTGCACGAATAAATGGCCTTTTGCCTATTAATGACGGAAATAACTTTTATTCCATTTAAATTTTAAAAAAGCTCCCGCACAAACCACTTTTAATTTTTATGATATATGAAATAAAGTTGTATAAAATATAAAAAGATACATATGTAATAATACGATGATAAAATTAGTGAGAAACAAACGGTCATATAATTTTTTTGGTTATGCCGTGTGTCCCTATACCTTGTTTTCAGTGAAATATCTGCTTACAGTGACTTCAAAAAATTTTGAGAATTTTTTAAAAATAAAAACTTTAAAAAGCTTTTTGTGCGGAAGCTTCTTTCATCGAATCACTTTATATTTAAGATTTTTTGGAATCTTAGGTAAAAACTCATCAAAATATCACCATTTTATATCCCGTAACATAGACGCATTCTTCGGCATTTCTTCAACCAAATAACATTTAATATTGTATGAACAGATGGTCGCAAAAATGGATTTTCTCGTTAGATCCAGCAAAATTGGACAATCGCTCAAAAAGAGGCTCTGGTGGATTGGTGCAAAGAAATTGTGAAGAAAAACAATCGCGGTGCTTCAAAGGACATTTATAAGATCGTCAAAGACGAGGAATCTTGAATATAGGCTTATGAGCCCGAAACAAAACATGAATCGTCCGTTTAGGTCTTCGAAAGCGAACCAACTCCAACGAAAGTTGTTCATGTAAGAAGTACTTCGAAGCAAATGGTTGCCCGTTTCTTCGGCAAAACTGACCGTGTTGCGACTATACGGCTTCAGAAATGTAGGACGGTTAATTCTGAGTGGTACACTACAGCCAGAAGTCTCCTGAGAAATTCTAAAAACGAACAAGAAAAGACGAATCATTCTGCATCATTACAATGCGAGCTCTCACACACTGATTCAAACCAGCGCCTGTTTTACCGGACAAAACGTGGAATTGATGGGTCATCCGCCGTACAGCACGGACTGCGGATCCAATGACTTTATGTGATTCCAGCATATCAAGAAAAAGGCGTGGGCAACGATTTTCGTAGCCAGAAGATGCTGTAAAAGCGTTCAAAAACCATGTCTTGGAGGTGTCTAAATCGGAGTGGAAAAAGGTATTCAACAATTGCTTTGGCGCATGAAAAAGCGTATAAATCAAGCTGGAGACTACTTAAGAAAACAGTAAAAATATTTTGGATGGTAAATTTTTGCTAAAATATGTTCGCTAAAATGTTACGAGCGATATCTTTTGAAGGTAGCAACCGATTTAGCCCAATCTTTGGATCTCGTAATATTTTGTTCAAATTTAGTTTAAGTTCGAAAATGAGCTATATCGAGTACCTCCATCATAAAGTTTCAATATTTTTGTTTAAATGCAGTTTAAGGTCTGTTCGAGAATCTTTTGGAAGCTTTTACCGAAATTATTCTTTTGGTTACAGCAATATTATCTATTCGTAGACATGTCCATGCTTCCTTATAACACCCAAAATAAGATCCACTGTCAAAGTAGGTCCCTTCCTTCAGTTACCAACTCTGCTAAACAAAAAAATAAAATAAAAAAAATTCTCTATGAACAAACCCGACACATAATTGTTTCCTTATATCAAAGCAGATACCGAATGCATTCATGCTGATTCCATAAACGTGGTCTTATTGCCAGACCAACATTGCTATTACGGCTCGCTATCTTCAACCTATTATGTCGACGTAATCTGCATAGGTCAGTACCATGATTCTTGGGTGTAAATTGTGTTATTTTTCTTATTAATCGTATACATCTTAGTATATCATGTGATTTAGGATGTTAGATAGTTCACACGAGAGATTGTCGCCATCTTTGAAAAGTTGTTTGGTATTAAAAGTCTCTCCTATTGTAACTGGTGATATTTTTGTCCTGCATCTTATCAAGTTAGCTAGGTCTAAAACCGCGTATTATTTCCTTGACCGTAAGTTTTAGCCTCTTACACAAAACGCCGGACAGCATCTTATATGCGATAGGTAGGAAACTTATGTTTCTGTAGCTATACCCTACTCCACATGGTAAAAAGGGTATTATCAGGTATGTCACAGAAACGAATTCCGATCGAAAGTGGAATTGATTCCGTATTTATCTTCTTCAGAAAACGGTTTTTTCGGAATAAACCACTTTTGATTTTGCAAGTGAAATTGTATTTTTTTGTGGAAAACGTCATTTATATGTATTTCATATTTTTTATAATTTTATTAAAAAATGTATATTATTATTTACACCAAATAATCTGAAGAAGCTAAAACAAAAACGGTCGAAATGAAATTACGGAATTAAAACCATTCCGATTGGAATCTGTGACATGCCTGTATAAGTTCGTTTTTCCGAAAATTTATGTAACACTGCAGACCTCGATTGTTGTATATCATGTTTCATGTCTCGACGAGATAAAGCGATTTAGCGATGTATGTCGCTCCATCCGCAATTAAAAACGATGTCAATTATGTAGATTTGCGTGGTCAGTTAACAGAGTTTCATCTAATATATACCGAGATCCCACAGTTTCCCTATTTTTAAGTTTAACCGCAGTAGTTTTTGGCGGATGAAATCGACCATATCCCTAATTTCAGTCAGAAGTAATGTAATACCCCTTTACGTTTACCGATCCTAATAGGTCTAGAATATTCAGCAATATAGCTTTTTACGTCCGTCGGTGTATACAGTAATGATATTTCAAGACATATTTATGGATCAATCTGATACAATTAATTATTGAAATGTCGCAAATATGAAAAAAAAAACAGAAAGCTAGCAACCAGGTATAGTAGAACAGGGTATCAGATGGTAGGTCATGCCCGACAATAACCCTTTCTATCTATCTTGTGGAAATGGCAGACTGAATTTTTAATCTTTGGCGAATTTTGATAATCAATGTATGCATGCTCTTTATCAGCATCTGCCTACGGGTCTTGAAAAATTCTGCTGGCAGTCTATTATTGATGTACTTTAACTCTACCAAATTACTGTTTCATAGGAATGTGTGGTCTTTTTCGCCCAAGGTTTTATGTTCAATCAAATTTGTTGAGGTGCTTTGAGAGCTCAAAGTTTACCTGTTTTTACTACAATTGGTGTAATGACTCCTAGTCCTGTTATTTCAAGCCATATGTGTATCAACAGTTTTTAGTGTGGCATCATTGCTTCACACATGGTTCCTATACTTTTTTGAATAACCATCCAATTCAGTACGATCTACTGAATCTCCTCTTCTTATAAAATTTATATAATGTATGGTTTTTAGGTGACCGGTTTTGAAAAAATCGCCAATTATGCCTTATAGCAGCAAAGGTAATTTCATATCTTATTTAAATTTCACGCCAAAGAAATCTTGAACATAGTAGTGGCTAATGAGGCGCTCAGCGCCAAAACGGCCTAATCCATATGCTCAAAAAAATCAAACTGACTATAAAGAATTAGACGGAACTTTTTGAAATAAATACTAAAATAGTTATAACATTGCTGTTATGCAATAGAGATCTTTTTTCATATTTATTTCAATTGGTTCCGGATAGATCTTTATAGCCTAAACATGACCATGTGATTTAGGCCGTTCTGGCGCTGAGCGCCTCAAATATATGTTGTGGTCCTTTTGAATATGCCTAAACAAGACGTTAGCTATTCAACAGGCTACATATTCGTATGTTAGAGATTACGGATTCGCTTGTTATTCTATGATAAAAAAAAACAATTTTGAGTCCTTTATCCTTCTACTCCCTTTCCCAGCAAAACCCCTATTACCAAATGAAGAGTTAAAAGGGTTTTTATTTTAACAAGGATATGTCGCACGAACTGTGTAGTTATTCTATGGCTACTATTCGAAAAATATATTCTATTTTTAGAAATATTGTGGTGAACTAATGTTAAATTTCAACACGTCCACAGTTTTATTTTCTTCGCTAGTGGAATTGAACATGCGAATTTCTTTGTATCTCAACGCGCTACCCAGCAAACCATTCGTTCCGAAATATGTAAGAATTTCGGAGGCTACATCCGATTTCGGATCGAAAATCGTAACGAAAGTTTTATGGTGGTTGACCGAATTCAGAACGAAATGGATGAAAAAATCTCTTACGAAAATCGAATAGAAATCGGAACGAAATCAGAACGACAACCTTACGAACATTAGAAACACTAATCTTCGTAATTTTGTTAAAAAACAATTGTTTGCCGACGATGAACGTTGAACTTTCTCGCTTTTGTAGTCGAACACTCACACACATTTTCCACCGTTACTCATTACTTAGTAATGATTAGAGTAAGTGTGTGTGTGCTTTGTAAATTTCAAAGAACTACGCAGTTATTTATCAGCTAACTGGTAATGCAAAAGGTTGCTTGTTTACATAACTTTGTTATGGTTTTTTCGGCTCATATGACTCCCAATTTTGTAGTGAGTTGTATTCCTATTGCTAGCCTAGTTCGGGAAAACTGGTTCGCTAAATTTTATCAGTTTTTTTTCTTTGTTTTGGAAAAATAAATATCCATTAACTTTTGTCTAGTCCAACTAAAAGGTATTGGAGGGCAGGTTGAGCGTTCAAGTGATTTTCCCTGATCTTCTTCTACGATAATTTGGACTTGTGTATTATTGTGGTAACGTCTGTACCAACCAAGGAAGAAAGGAATAATTAAACGATTATCACTAGGTAGGACTGAGGTGTCAGCTAACTAACCTTGCCAGATTTGGCCATAAAAACCTCCTAGCAGGCGAAAAATGGATGAGTTAGGACGATTATACTATACAAATATAGAAGTAAATAAATCCCGCAATGGTTATATCATACCAAACTGGCTTTGATTTGTATGCTTACGTCGTCGTAACGTAAAATCAGTTTCAATACAATGTTGAGCCCAAAAGAGTAGCAAATTTTCGTTGGTCTTTCAGTTTTTCTTTTTTTACATTTCCGTTACAAGATAAAACAGAAAGCATATTATCAAACTTTGGTTGGTTGTTCAGTGACAATGACATTCTTGTTGAATGTCATACGAATTTATAGATTTTAATATAAAAAGGAAGTGTTTTTTAGTAGTTTTATTTTTAAATTCTGAAAGTAAGACACATACAATGTTGAAACATAAATATGTCGAAATTGTAAAGTAAACTTAAATTGAGCTTGTAAAATATACGATAAGAAATTATGCTTTTGCTTCAAAAATATGCAGACATTGGATGACTCATATTACTGATGTCTACAGGATAATACTACGTAACTACCGTCAGTACTGCAAGAGTCATAACACTGCACATATATCTCGGTCTATAATGACGCTGAGATGTCTGCAAAAATACATATTGCACCAAAATGTATGTTTTTACATGTCGATGCTTTCCTCATCCTCGTATCTTAAAAAAATTAAAATTTTTGAGGAGAGATAAAACGACGATAATTTTTTGATACATCGGGGTTTTGGTAAAAGTTTAAATGCAATTCTTAGGGAATTAGATATACGCTATTTACTAATAACTGCATCGATGTATCAAAAAATTAATTATTTTTTGGCCTGTTCCCGTACTTTATAAAGTGGTAAAAGTCGTAAAAGTTGTAAAAGTCGTAAACGATTTTCATATAAATTTTGAGTACGGGAACGCAAAATGTGTAAAAAGTGGTAAAAATTGTAAAAACTTTTTAGTTCTGGAACAGAGCTTTTATTTCCCTTAAAACATTCTATTTTCTAAGGCATCGATATGTATCTGCTTTCACAATAAGTTTCCTGCGACCATATAATCTCTTCTTTTACGCTCCACAATTCCACACTTTTTGGTCGCTTAATAATATACAGATGAAGCAGTCATTAGCTAACAACCACTTGTTTGGCTGCTTCTCAAACGGCTTTAATATTTTCGATTACGTATATCATTTCCATCACAATTTCATCTAAAAAATCAATAATTCGGATGTTGTCTAAGAAAATCAAGTATGTTGCCGTAAAAGCTAAGCGAAGTTTATACCTCGGTAATGGTAACGATCTCCCTTTTACATTTTCCCAACATCTAAAACTTTCCTTATATGTATAAAAAATCATAACTAAACTTAATATCATTTACACTTGTTTTTCCAAATATCGATAACTTGGTATCTAAACACCTGATACCACACGAATAAATTTAACTTAATATGTTCATACATACATACATAATAAATTCCAAGATCTCAAATTTTATAGCCCGCAAAACATGTGTCATGACGACTCTTTTGAATCTGAGATTCCTCACATGGGAATCAGATATTCCATATTATCAAATCATAATAACAAGCGCGTGTCGCAAATTTTCCCATAAAAAAAGAAATACAACAACAAAAACATACCTATTGGTCGGAATATTTGTTTCGCTAGTCAACCGACAACAACAATTGGCGAAAACAATATTTGTTGTATCAAATTTCCGCAAAATGTACTACTCGCTCACACTATACTCTCGACGGGGGTCAATGAATTCTAAATGATTGTTTATTTTACGAATAGCATGTTATTTTGTTGTTCTTGTTGTGGTCTGTGTGTTTACTTTTGTTTATATTCTACGGTCTTATCACTCACTCACTCCTCACCACTACTGACAACTATCCCAAAAAATGAAAAGAAAAAAATCGCAAGTTTTTTTCCTCTAAAATTTGCACAAAATTCACATAAACAAATTGTCTTCCTTTACGGGAGTTGTTATTGTTGCTATGGTTGGAGGCTTTGGGATTTGTTTTTTTATTTCACAATCAGAATCACAAGATTGGGTGACAAAAGTGGTGAAGTGACGCAGACGTTAGGGAAAGAAACAACGTCATCAGCATAATGATTAAATCAAATGACAACAGTTATTCCCCATTGCCGTTAGAAAGTCTACTCAAATATTTGCCATGAGACACTGTGGTTTAGAATGTACATAGTTCGGGTAATGGAGGGATCGTGAGCCAAGCTTTATAACAAAATTATAACTAAAATCTTATTTAGACTTTCTAAATTATTACATTCATACTTAGGTGGCCCTCTACAGAATATTTATCCTATAAGCCGAACTAAGAAAAGATTTCCATTACCCTGTATTTGTCGCTTTTCTTTCCAAATTTTGAATATCGTGTTTCTTTCATATATTCTTCCACTTATTCACTTCCTCGGAGCCTTTGTGTATCACCATGTCTTATTTAGAGTTGTGTAGTTCCGGAACAAATTAGTTCCAAGGAACTAATCCGAAAAATGAACTATTGGATTTTTATCCAGCCTTTTGTTTATATTATTTTTTTAGTTTTAGGGGAAACGAACTAGAAAAATGTATCCGCTCCGGGAACTACATTGTCAATCTCACTTATCTGCTTGCGTAAGAACCTACGCTTCGGAACCACCCATCAGCAGGGGTATCAGTGCTTTATAAAGTCTAAATTTTTGTTTAAATAGATATGGCTTCCTATTTAATCTGCTTACTTAGTCCAAAGAATCATCTGTTGGCAAATACTATTATTCTCATTTCACAACCGCAGCAATTTGTTATATTTATGGCGATGCCGAGGTAGATCACGTCTTTTACTAACTGAAAATTGTATATACCAATTTCAATAGTTGGTCTCAGTGGATGCATTGCGCGTCGAAACCAACTTGGTCTTATCTACGTTGTCTACTTTAGCAGATTCTCTTTTAACTTTTTCGACGGTGTCAGTTACTTCTTCTACAAATCGACGATGATGTTGTTTTGTTAACTTGTGGTTATTTGTGTATATTGTATCGTTTCTTGCACCTCGCACAACTTTTTTGCAGCAGGAGGCTGAAGAGATCACACGATATGCTGCTTCTTTTCCTGAATCCTCTATTGGTACTAAACTCTTCTGAGAAGCGCTTTCCTATTTTAACTGAGGACCTGTTATGAATTAATGTCATATTACAAAGCCGAATGAGATTTGCGAAAATACCAAATTCAAATATGGCTTGGAATTGCTTTGAAAGTATAGAGCTGTCGAAGACTGCTTTATAATCAACAAACAGATGGTAAGTCGATCTGCATCTCTGGAATCTTTTCCATTATTTGCCTTAAGGTAAATATCTGATCAATGGTGGATTTGCTATGGTCCAATTATTTCATTGACCATAGTCTTTGGTCCTTCACACACTATTCCCGACACTACCTTACAGGCAATAGAGAGTAGACTTATTTCTTTCTTGTGGACTGGACATAGGATGCTCTTGCTAGACGGTGGCATCTAGCTGATACATACACTTTATAAGCGTGTCGCCTACAGTCTAGAAAAGCTTGGCTAGCAAACCACAGCCCTATTAATCTTCAGTAGATTTATTGCTGCCTGATGGGGCGGGATTGCATATCATGGTTGACTTGTTTAGTAATGGATACCACCAGTTTGGAAAAATGCTCTTTCCATAACCTGAGCACATTATCTGTATGTGTTACCAGATTACCTTTTCTTCTTCTCTATAGGAGGATACCAAAATATTCAGTTTGATATTTAAATTTTCTGGGGTCATTCTGACCCGCTTTTCCATTTCTCTTTTTACCTTCGCAAACTATATTTTTTCGATAACTCTATTGTGAGCTGCAGTTCGCTACTGATTGCATACCATCTCCCCATAGTTGTCTTCATCAGCAGACCGCGAAAATCCATCACATCTGAACGCCACACTTTCATAAATTATGGGAAAGCTAACTGGGCTAGTTTCAAAAAAGTTCACGAATCACCTCTTCTGAGAACTGCCTTTCTGATGTTCGAGTAGCCTGCTGGTAGAATACTCGAAGTGAGACTAAATTTTCCAGCAGAAGCGTAGATATTAGCAAATGAGCATGAAGAGCTTCGTCAAGCCAATCCTCCCCAGTGTTAGCGAGCTGACACTGGAAATTAACAGGTAGGTCGATGAGCACAAGCATAATAAGGGGATAGATCATGTGAAGAGTTGCAACATTGGAACCGAATTTGGTAATTGTGGGCAACGTTTAAGTCACTCTCCAACACTGGAAGGAAGAAAGGACCACAGTCATGTTTGACTGCGTTTTGTCTGTTTTGATTCGAAAAGGTACGCCAGCACCCCGGGAGTGACAGGGCGAAGATTACTGCGTCGCATTCGATCTCTTCCTTCCCAGGAGGAACCACCACAAATTACAATGCATAATGTTGCAAATACCATCAGCAGCGCTTAATCATCTAAGCGTTAGGTCTTTAAGGTATCTCCATGGTAATGATCGTGCCCGAAGTCTGATGAAAGGTAAGAATACAAGCAATGATGAATGAAACTCTTGAGGCTTTACTGCTTCCCCAACATCAGAAATAGCCAGCATAGCATTATAACTGCACGTCATCTCCACACGTATTAGTCTAGGACTCAACCAGAACTGCAACAGGTTGCCTCCGTATGTCAACAGTGAATCATCTGCATGAGGAGATCCTTCCGGTGCAGCGATGCATGCTTACATTACGATACGTGCTCGGGTGCCCTGCCAAACCTATTCAACAAACTCCAGTAGCTTTGTGGTTATAACCAACCGAAATAGCCCCATTCCTAGACCTAGAGGTAGAACCATAGCTAGGTTAAGCAGTAACACAAAGTTACAAACATATAATATGATTTTACAACAACAATAACCGACTGCAAAGTGGAATTCTTCTCTTCGGTAGCAGTTATACCATGAGTTCCTTGGTTGTTGTTGTGTTTGGGTTCGCAGATGCTAAACGAAACGCATTTGGTTTGGGGTTAATCTAGTACAAAGAACTCGCTGTCGTGGGATTGGCAGTTTGAATGGATTCATTGGTTTGAATGGGTTTCTTTACAGTTGTTTGCATAGAGTACACAGAATACAAAATCCTGGTCGATTGTAGCAGAATACCGATCACTAACTAGCCCAATATCCTAGGGATAAATTCGACAGCCTGTTCACTTCGTCCTCGCATACCACAGCTATCTGCGACAAGCTGAGATGCAATAACAAGGTCCGGAAGCACTTGGAGTGTAGATAAAGAAATCTTGTTGACCACAAATAACCTGATAGGTCGGTGTGAGGTAAGTTATGCCGCACCAGCTTGGTCCGCGAAAATGTATGCAACACGATGGAACAGTAGTCAAACCTGTCACACCACTGCCCTTAGAACTGTAACAGCGTGCCTACTCATATCACCAGTGGACCATCTGCATGAGGAGTCGAAGATTCTTTGGCAACACAATGGCATGCTCTCTTGATTGGATGCCCTGAGAAACAACCAATCGAAACGGCCACATTCCAGGACCTGGAGATAGAGCCAGAACTAAATCAACCAGGAAAACAACAACACTGATTGCAGAGTCGAAATCTTCTCTTGGCCTCTAGTATGGATTTAAAGGAGGTTTGAATGGAGTGGACAATACTTGGCCACTGTGCTGATATGTTTTCGAAGGAGGAATATGCTGTGGATATCTGTTGTGATTGTAGCTTTCCGATGTCCATCTTTCGTATTGTGTCTGTTCGTACTTCATTTGCTACATTTAATCCGTTGCGTAGAGAGTTCACTAATCACCGCGTCTGAGATCTACCAACCTTCTGATTTAATCCGTTGCCTACCTTTGCTGCAACACGGTAGTAATTCGAGTTAATGTTCGCTCCTCGGATCGATTGTACATCCAGCACGTTCGATAATGTCTTCCATCTATCATAACGTGATCAATTTGGTTTCTTTTTTTTTTTTTTTTTTTTTTTGATCTGGTGACATCCACTTGACCTTATGAATATCGAAATGCTTATGCCTTTTATCTAAATTGTAGAAAGTCTTTCATCTACAGGGTGAAACTGGAGACCAGATGTTTCAACTTCAAATCCGTTTCCCAATCTAATCTATGGGAGCAATGCGCTACAAATGTTAGCTCACTACCTTTGTTTCCCAGGTGACACCACGGAGTGGTCAGTGCCCACTTAAGATGAAAGAGGAACCAATATATGTAAGTACTGGGCTTTGCCATGTTAAAGACTGTCAGGACCGTTATTTGGTATATTTCCTCCCTTTTCCATTTCCTCCAGTTAAAACCCACACATTAAACTAAAACACTTTCACATTTAAAGAAAACACTCTAATTGACTTCAAGTTGATCATTTCGTCCATCCTAATTTTCTTACGAACAACCTGAAGCTGTTAATTCCAAAAATAGTTTTTACACATTTCCCCATTGACATAATGTCGGCAACGAAAGAAAACAAAATGCGACCTCAGACAATAAAACAACCCTAACCTACCACAAACCTTGGTTGCTTCTCTTTCATTGTTCTTCTTTTCATTTGAAAATAAAAGCCAACATCAATATCGGTTTTGAAAATTTTGTGAAAATGTTTCTATTTGAAATCACTGTATCACCTTCGTAGATCACAAGTTGTATTTACTTGGTGTTGGGTGTTGTAGTATTGGTATAATGATCATTATTTTTATCCACTCTTCCCATTTAAATTAAGCCGGCGTGCGAACGGTCTTAACATAATAACAACACAACCACCGACCAACAACAAAAACTAAACAATAATTTGTCTCCCCATTGTTTTTGTTCGGTTTCTTCTTTCTTTTCACATAATCAAAATTATCATGACGACGACAGACGGCGTTGGCGGCGGCGGCATCAGCAACGCCGCCGCTGATATTGTTAATGATGATGGTAATGAACTTGAAATTTAAAAAAAAGGTGTATAAATTTGTGCTTTTGTTGTCGTTGTATGAGTTTACTTGACTGCCGTTCATACCAACCAAACATACATACAAACGTTCATACAGAAGTATGTATGTGATGTGATCATTATGTATGTACTTCATTCGTATTGTTTGACATTCGTGCGAACAAAACTTATTCACGAAACTTACACAAACATACACAAGAAACGAGAGATGTTTGCAAACAAACATGAGCAAACATTAAAACACACTCATATATGTATGTTTGGAAAATTAGTACATACATACATTTACGTACATAAATATGTATATTGTACTTAGGGGGTTCACTTGTTACGACATGTTGGTATTCAGCTCTGTCGGTAGTTAAGCATGTGAGTATGTCCAATATGATCTCGTAAAGAATTTGTTGCGTATGCGTATTGGCGGACCGACCCTCCATGAAAATGCCTTATGTTATTGTTGATGTAAATTTAATTGAATTAAAGAATTATTTTAACACTTTCCATTCTAAAAGAGGGCTGTTGTAGTAACTTCCATGCATTCATTACGCTTTCATACAAATGTACATTATACATACATGTTTGTGGTTGCTTATTGATGGGGTGTGGATGTGATCATTGCATTTGATCACGTGAACTCCACATAGCCGGTAAAATAATTAAGTCAAAAGTATGTACTTAGAACTAAATGGATTTACAGACATGGTTAAGAAAAATATAAGCAAGTGTCGGGTACTTTATTTAATTTTCCTACAATAAAGCATTCTTAATATAAGGTGGAAAATGAGTCTGCAGTCGAATGGAGGATGAACGTAAACAAAGATGAAAAAGCTATAATGGTGCAAACATTATGGAGAGCATAAATATACAAAAAAACAGGCTTATCCGGTTTATAATATGGCATATTATTAACAATGGGATATCTTCAAGACAAACATAAGGGATCTTAATGTTAAAATGACAAATTGGAGGGAGCGTTTTAAGACCTGCTTGGATGGCATTAACGTGAACTCTATAACATACGGTTAAGTCAAATGGCGACCTTTCCTTCTGGCAGATTATTAAACGAATTCTGGTATTGAAGTGGCTATCTCGTATAACTCACAGAGGACAGATCACATTACTTTGTGAAGAGAACAGAGACGACTGAGCTCCTTTATCCTTTATCCGATTACTGCTGAGAGTGTTTAATTTTTGGATAAAAAAAAATAATACCTTAGATGATCACCTCAGAAAGTCTTTTAGAGGTGACCCCCACTTGTAAATTTCAGAAAATCTAAAACAAAGGATTGGCCTATTTTAAAGTATAATTAACATAGAATAGGTGATAAAACATTCAATTCGATCGGAGATAAGAGTGTATGAAAGGGAAAAATTGATTGTGTGAAACAGTTCATCTGACTTAAAATGTGTTTTGTGAAAGGGGAAAAAAATTTAAAAGGGAAAAATTGATTGTGTGAATCAGTTCATTCTGACTTAAAATGTGTTTTTCTCGGAATCACATTTGAAAACGGTGCCAACTCTAGCTCAATAAATAATAAACCTATTTTCATATAATTTTGTTAGCTTTTAAGGACATCAAAAACTAGTCTTTCATCGAACGATTTTATTTTTAAATTTTTTTTGCCCGTTTTATGACCAGAAACGTCAGTTTTTTTAAGCAAAAATTTAAATTTGTTATTTTTTGCTTCCACCATCTTCGTAAAACCTAATATTTAGAAAAATCGATCGATGAAGGACTAGATCTTTATGGTGTAAATAAGCATAAACAAATATACTGCCATACAGAAAATGCGATGAATGGGGAGAGGCGTTGCAACAACACCTTATGATGACGCACAGTGGTTCAGAACAATTTTTTCCAGGTCAAAACTCTATAACTTTTGAATGGATAGAAATACTTTCATAATTTTTTTGTTCGACAGATAACACAATCAACCGATATATCAAAAACGATCAAATTACATCTAGTAGTTGCAGAGGAAATCAAGGTAAAAGTTTAAATTTTGAGTTTTTTTCATATTTTGCATCAAAATAGTAGTGTTTTTATAGTTTTTCAATGTAAACAAACCATAAAAATGGAAAAAATTAATTTTTTGTACACTGAAAGAAAAATGTTTCATTGATTTTGAACCAACGTAGAGTTTCATTGAGTTAGAAGATACAATTCTATTATTGCTACGAAACTTTCACATTTATACTATGAAGCAATAATGATATAATATAATGAAGTCTTACGTTGGTTCAAAATCAATGACAAATTTCATTGATACAACCTAATTTTCTTTCAGTGTAGATTTTTTTAATTTGATCAAAAATTGAAAAATACTTTTTCGGTTTTCATAAAACTCTTATAACTCATATATTTGGAAAAATTTAATTTGGGTAATAAAGCTATAATGTATGAAAAAAACACACATTTTTAGCCATGTAACTTCAATAAGTTTAAAAGGTGTTGAACGAACGGAACGGGTGTGGTACAAAAGTAGAGTTGTGTAGTTCCGGAACGAACTAGTTCCAAGGAACTATTCCGAATGAGAAACTATTGGAACTATATCCAGCTCTTTCTTTTATATAGTTCCTTTAGTTCACATAGTTCCTTTTGTTCACCTCATTCCTTTAATGTATCACCTCACCTACGTCGATCTTTTTTCGTTGCGTTAATTTTTCTTATTTTACATTGGCAAATAAATATAAATAACATACACCTAACATCGCTGCAATTCATTTATTATTATGTCAATTCCAACAAACAAAGAAAACAAAAGGTACGATATATTTCGCTCTCGGAACTATTTGGAACGAAGGAAACAGAAAGAACGATGAAAGAGAGAGATTCATTAAACTATATCGCTCTCGGAACTATTTGGAACTATGGAACTATATTAAGGAACTAGTTCCTTTTGGGAAAAGGAACTAGAAAGATCGATCCGTTCCGGGAACTAGATTGCCCAACTCTATACAAAAGTATACATTCTGCGAAAACGAAAAATTGTATTATGATGTTCCCTAAAAGTTCTAGTCCACTGAATTAGGAATTTCACTAAAACTTAGTACCTGAGGAAAAATAAAACAGTTCAATACGTGTAAACGCTACGGTAATTTATTAGAACGGTCCTTAAAGGCAACAATCCTACATACCTAAAAAAAACAATAAACACCAAGAAATAGCTCCAGAAATTTGCAAAAATTACGTATTTTCCAAAATTGGGAAAAAATGTTCTCCTTTAGGAACACACCACACCCACACCTTCCATTATTTTAAAATATTTTTTTGGTTTTCTTAGTTTCAATATATTTACTATCAAATCCCAAATGGAAATTGACAAAAATTGGGATTTTGACCAGGAAAATCGATTCCTGAACCATTGTGCGAGCATGCGTTTGGAGGTTAAAACATCTGGTCTCCAGCTTCACCGCAGTGACTGCAAGACTTGCTACAATTCGGATAAAAGCTAAATTTTTCAACAGCAGTTTTATTTACGCTCATGCTCTCACTGAAGGCAAGGACGAGCAGAACAAAGATATATTTTACGAGCGCTAAGAAGAAACATATACCCGTTGACCTGCCCATAACAATAAAATTATTCTAGGCGATTCTAATTCCAAAGGTAGAAAGGAGAACATCTTTGGCCCAACAGTCGGGAATTTCAGTACCACAATGAAAGATCTCACAAAGGAATACGACTGATAGGCTTCGCAGTAGCAAAACATGGTAGTTAGCAGTAGGAGACAGATAGCCACAGCATATACCACTCAACTGGCCCGATTGCTTAACAAAAGCACTCTTAGTTCCGATAACATATCAACACAGTGGCCAATTATTGACAACAGTGGCAAAGTGTTGGCCAATCCATGCGAACAGCCGCAAAATTCATACTTGGATACCAGGGATCTCCATCAAGGAACCCATGCCATGAAGACACTCGTCTATGCGGCGAATAAGGCCCCATGAAATAGCACCCCAATTTGAAAAATGGCCCCAACAGAAAAATGCCCCAAACTAGGAAATTTGGCCCGAAAAAATATTACATTTATGCCCCAAATTTCATTGGGCTAAAATGCATTTGTATAGGATGCATTTGACAAATGCAATATCACCCCAAACACCGAAAATACAATTAGGCACCAAACTATTCATTTAAGCCCCAAAATATTTATTCACATAAATTTGGGGTGTAAATGGGGCAACAAATTTGGGGTGTATTTTTAAAGATATTCATACAGTAGTTTGTAATAACTAACTAATTGATGGCTATACTTTTTTATAATTTTAACATATTGAAACCACTTCTACTCTCCTTCATTAAAACAGATTTGGAGGAGAAATATATGTATACTAAAAATTTTAGAAAGTACAATGTTTTTGTAAAGATAAAAAAGAAAATATTTTTGGAAAATCGCGCGATTTTGTGCAATTGTATTTTCACAATATTTGGAAAAATCGCGCAATTTCCAAAAAAAATGTCAAAGTTTAACTAAATACAAAGTTTTTCCTAAAAATTGCAAATACTTTTATAAAACCGAAAAGTGCCACTCGCGACAATATTTATGACAAAATTGCGCGATTTTTTACAAAAATATTTTCACAAATTTATAAAATACAATTTTTTCTAAAAAATTGCAAATAATTTTATAACCCCGAAAAGTGTCGTAGGCGAAAATATTCTTGTCAAAATCGCGCCATTTTTTTACAAAAATATTTTCAAAATTTTAGAAAATACAAAGTTTTTCTAAAAAATTGCAAATGATTTTATAAAAAAGAAAAGCGCCCATGCGAAAATATTTTTGAAAAAATCGCGCGATTTTTTTACAAAAATATTTTCATTTTCGCATTTCTGTTTTTGTAGTTATTTGGTTTTTTTTTTGGTTATATCCCTAATATACATGTTTGGGCCTTTTTTTTGGTGTTCAATTTGGGATGTTATTTCATGGCGCCTTATTTCTGTATGCCGTCTATGCTTTATGGAAAAGTCAAACCCCTTTGTAATAAAATGTTATTATAATAATTTACCCAACAACATTAAGAACATTTTTGACATAACTTACTCAAATATGTACGTACCTTGCTACCTATGCTAGAAACATCCAAAACGTCCATTGTCACCTACGAAAATGATATTTTTTAATAAGGGATCAGTTCATAGTCCACCACTTCTGTTATTTTCTAGTCATAAGTTAAGGATATTTAGCTGTCGGAAAATCCGACTGATTTTTTGTTACTTATTTTTATTAAAACATATATATTTATACCGGCCAAGAAGGGTTAAGGTAAGGAAAATTTTGTCGCTCCCGATGGTCATGGTCAAATTTACAATGGTATTATTTGACTGTAAATATGATTTAAACGCTTTAATAAATATTTAACAATGTGATAAAAATATTTCGTTGTTAAAGTCAATCAGACACAATGGAATCACAACGATGTCATAAAAAACTGAAAAGACACTGGACAACGAAATTAAAAATTATATTTCTGTACAACGGAGCTGCTGCGTAATTTTTAAATTTAAATTCATTATAGAGAATTATTGGTTATAGATCATTTCGTCTGTACATACATATGTACATATAGATGTATATATGTACAATACGCGGAGTAAGAGTACTCGAGTTTTGATCAATTTTGTAAAAAATATTCTTTACACAAAATCGGATGGCTGGAGACGTGCCGCGAAGCACTTCTACATATATGTTTCTAGCACCTGATTGTTTTAAGGCTTCATATAAAGTAGTGTTATGTCAGGTTTTGTATTACCACGATATTTTAATTAATGAATTAATGAATTTGTATTCCCCTTCAAATACGTCGACATTCTTCTGGAAATTGAAAGCATCTTTAACAATTTTCAAATCGTTTGCTTAAAGCTTTTTTTTATAGAATACTACACGAATATTTTTGTAGCATTGTGTAATTAATTGCATGGAGCAAATATTAACAACCAAACAATATGGCAGTGGGTCATCACCATTTCATCATTACAATAACGACGACGAGAACAGCACCAGCAACAACAACAATAATAACTAACTATAAAAGTGTTGATGGGGGGAGCTTACATGTTCAAGTTCAAGTGTAGAATAGTATTTTCCCAAATACCTACCTACCCAGTGGCATGTATGCTCCGCTCAGTAAACGATGTTCATACTCGTTATAAAGTCCACACTACGAAACTTATCAATGAAGGGAGGAATACCCATGGTGGTTGGAGGTGATAATTATTAATGAAACGTGTAAGTCCAAGTAAATACACACTGATAATAATATTAAACAATTGAGATTACAGTTGTAGTGATGGACAATGTAACAATCGTAACTTCACACCTCCTTCAACCGATAACCAGTTTGTACAATTAACTGGCTACTACACTACTGTCTGCCTTGATTTATTACCCGATATGATGATATGGGCATTTGTTAGGAAGTCCGAATAAATGTCAATATCATGCAAAAAATAAATCTATAAATATAATTTACAATAGTAATAACTAATAATGGGCAATAACAACAGAAGCACGTCCGCATGTTATTATTAAACATTATTGTATTATTATTGTTGTTGCTATATCAAGAAACCCACAATGAAATACAAAGCAGTTTTTTGTTGTTGTTGGTTTGGGTATTAACATCCCAACCGAAACCGGCAAAACGTACCAAAAAAAAAAAAGACCAAAAAGCGGCAACAAAACAAGTTGAACATTAACAAAATTACACACGATCTTATCCAACGATCGATCCAATGAACAAACGCTCATTACAAAAGTCAAAATACTCGTTAAGTTCGTTGTAAATGTTAGTGCATTCGTTCAATGAAGCTAAATATGATGGCTTACCCCCTGTAGCACCGCATGTATCACTTCTCCCCAGAGGGAGGTAACAATGCAGATCGTAAAATTCGATAAGGCCATATCAATTCAATTCCACTTCATCGATCAATTCTGGTAGCTTATGATTGTGACCATACGAATTGTAAAAATGTTGTAATGACGATGTTCAATGAAAGTGCATTTACCGCTATCGTGATAATCGTGGTTCGTCATCACCACACCAACCTGTCTTTAACAATTTACAGTGATGAATATTTGCATAGGAAAGTTACAATTCTTAGTAATAAAATTTCTACTAATTATTAATATATAATATTATATAATACAATTTGTGCATATTTATATGCAAATTTAGCATTTTTGTTATGACTTTAAAGATCCCACATCATTATTTTATTTATTAATTATTATAATATTGACACTGTAGTAGTACACTGTTAATAACAGATGAAATAGCATTGGCTAAAATGACCATCAGCTAACCACATCATTTAATTTTAATAATTTTTCACTTGTATACACGGAAGAAAACAAGTCCTCTCTAAAATATGTCCTAACATATTTTGCAGCAAACATACATATATATGTTTTCAACAGTCCCTAACATAACATATGTTTGGGTCCTGCAAACAAATATTTGTTTGGATGACATATAAATACAAACGCAAAAGCCACAAATACCAGAAATACCAAACACAAAAGCAACAACAGACGCATAGGTACACACAAAATTCCAAATACAAGAAATGCATAACAGACTTTAATGAAAGAAAAACGGAATAGAATCATTTATAAAAAAGTAAATAACACTGTGCAACACGAAAATTATTAACCATATTCTGACACCGCAGCATGATAGAAGACCAAAAAAGAGAGGACACGTGTCTCGCGGTTATAGGCCTCCAAAGGTTTGAGGCTGTGATGTAAAAAGGATCATTTAGTCAGGACTATATCGTCCAAACCGTTAGGAAATTTGAGTTTATTTCAGAGGCAAAGTTGTAGCTCTTGTCTTAAAGAACAAAAATTGTGAACACATATAATCCATTAAACTTCATCTGCAAGGTCAAAATCACCATGATCAAATTTCTTTTAAAATTTTTTCTCAAGTTTTGTTATACAGCTATCAAACCGATCAAATTTGAAGCAAAAAACCAACTACAAATGTACCTCAGATCTTAATAAACATCTTTCTAGAATATACGAACTCTGTACAGACGGTTCTTAAAGGTCAAAATAGCAAAGCAAATGTGATTTGTATCCTGTTTTGTCTGGTTCTGGTCCACAGATACTAAACCGTTCAATATTCAAGAAAACAACCAACTACAATAATGTAGCAAAGGCATCAATAAACAGCTTTCTGGAACATGCGAAATGTCTATGAACGGTTCTTAATGGAAAAAATAGCAAAACACTTTTGAAAATATTCAATTTTTACAATTTTTTCTCCGATTTTGGTCCAACTGAAAATTTGTTCCCCTTAAAATGTTTGAGACTCCGTACAAATTTTGGGCGTAATTTGCAATGCGCACGACTGATGACTTTTCATTTGAAAATCTCCTGCTTTCCGATTTATAGTTCTTTGCAATGCATTTCCGAATAATACTTCTATCAAAAACTTCAATTTCTTTCATAACGATTGGTGAAATGGTGGACCAAATCGGAAAAGCATAGATAAGGTCTTATACTTACCTAGTATAGGAGTAATTTAATTTCAGCAATGTGGCAAACGATCCCTTCATTCTTTCTCTTTAGCGTGATTATAAAATTTTAACAATTTATTGAAGTTAACACCAAGATATTTAAATGAGTTTTCAAAGCGAATTTCGTTTCCCTGAAGAAATAATTTTAAATTTTTTTTTTCGATTGCTTGAGTGGAGTATTCCCCCATTGGCTCAACTTCATTTATTACCCTCTATTACAGAGAGTAATGTTTTTCAAAACGAACTGACAGTGTTGCAAAATTTTACTGATCGCTACCAATATCATGATTTCATCCCGGCGAAGGGAATTATCAATTATCAATCATGATATTGGTAGCGATCAGTAAAATTTTTCAACACTGCCAGTTCGTTTTGAAAAACATTACTCTCTGTAATAGGGGGTAATAAATGAAGTTGAGCCAATGGGGGAATACTCCACTCAAGCAATCGAAATGAGATTGAATCTTCAATAATAAACAAAACAAACAAAAAACAGCCGAGGCACGGGCAAATGGAGATTTGTTAAAAACAAAATTCCAATAACAACATCACAGGCAACTGTGGTGATGTTATTTTCAACTCACAGAATTCGACGAATTCTTAGTTGATACGTGCTGACATGTTGCAGAATATTTTGATTTTGGTGTTTCTTTGGAAAAGCCGAAAAGTGAGTGTGATTCTCATTCATTTGGGAATACTAGACACTTAAAGAGTTCGGGTTTTCACTAAAAAGGCATCATTTCAAAAACTGAGAAGCCAATTGATAATTCCCTTCGCCGGGATGAAATCATGATATTGGTAGCGATCAGTAAAATTTTGCAACACTGTCAGTTCGTTTTGAAAAAACATTACTCTCTGTAATAGAGGGTAATAAATGAAGTTGAGCCAATGGGGGAATACTCCACTTCAGCAATCGAAATGAGATTGAATCTTCAACAATAAACAAAACAAACATTTTAAATTTTTGCTTTGTAGAACCACGAACCGTTTGCATTCTCCGGATGCGTTTCGTAAGCATAATGCTTTACTTTTCGCGACATTGATTTTAATTCCCAAATCCAAATAAAAATTATTCACTTGCTCAAGGTGAGATAATCCAGAACGAGAGCTTCGACGGGAGATTCGTGGTGCGTAGAGGATGAAGTATCGGTCTTCTTCGGCACTTAAAGGAGGAGAGTATGATTAAGTGGACAGGATTTGGTAGTCGGTCAGATAGTCAGGATTTGTTTCGGCTCGTTGACAAGTGATGGTTTTCAACTAGGTGAAGATCATCTGGGTGATGGTGATCGGCTGGGTGGCGATCAAGTAATTCTTCTCTGAAAAGAAAAGAGTCGAATATGATTAGGCAGCAGAGCGAACGTATCTTCAGGAGGGGAGGACTCGATTAGAGTGAACGAATCGGCAAGAAGAAACGAATCGCAAAAGAGAACGAATCGCAGCGGAAGAACCATCGGTATTTTTCGGCACTGAATGGAGACGATTATGATAAAGTAGTAGTCGAATCGGGTTGAATCGGCTCGTTGAGGAGTGATGGTGTTCGACTCGGTGACGACCATCTGTATAAAAATTACCATAATTGCGGCCTTTATAGAATTTTTGTGAAAATTTGCCTTAGATTCGGTTGGCACGGATTAACGTTAAGCGATCGCCATAAAATTTCATATATAAGGTTTATTATTATATATAAGGTATTAGATTATCTTACTTTCCAAGACGAAATATTCACTTGTACTTCATGCCACTATACCGCTTGCTTTGGACTATGGTGGAGGCTATGATACCTTTTTTATCGTCACGTTCTCAAGTTAGTGCTCTGGATTAAAAGAAAGAGAATTAATTAAACAACATTTCTAACGCGATACACAATTAATTAATTTGTACTCATTTTAAAGATTTTGCAAGTTGAAAACAAAAATAAATAAAATAAATTGAAGTTTGTAAATATGTATGTATGTATAAATGATTGCTCTGATTGCCAGAACCTGTAGTGGAATTCTGTAACTCATTTTTGAGTTACAGACAAAAATCGGTAATAATAACGCGCAAAATTGTGAATGAAAAGTATAAATAAAAATTGACAGCACTGTTGCTAACGGTAGGATTTGGCAACAGCTTTATTTTGGTAGTTAACTTACCGAAAATTTTCGTTAATTAACGAAATTGTTAGCATTTCACTACGATAAAAATTTTTCCTTTATGTTATCGGAATAAATAGTAAAAATTAATAGATTCTTGCAGTTCTGGAACAGACCAGATTTTAACAGAAAGCTGGTTTTGTTTTTAATGTGAATGGTTTTCGTCGACCTAGTGCACACCAACAACTTTATAAAATAAAATAATTTATCATTAATAAATGTTAGTCTCTTTAATCAAAGCCCAACTTTTGTCTTCTTTGCATAAGTAACTAAACTACCTACGTGATTTGGCAAATGTTTGCCAAATTTTAAATATTTTTAATACAAAAGTTATTTTTAAATTCTTAGATTTTATTCGCATATTTTGTTTTAATAGCTTCATACCTTGTTGAAGCATTACTATTTAAGCCGGGTACGCTAACAGAAGATTAAGAACTTGCCAAAAGTTCAAAATCTTTAAAATGACCCTATAGCAGGCACAACTGGTTTTGGCATATTTTAACATGGAACACACTTAGCACACACACCCTCATCAATAATCTCACTTTGTGGTTTTTTGTCATTAACCGGTTAATAAAATTGAAGCAAATGCTATTTGCAAATAGCCAGTTATGTTAATTAATTTATATTTTAAAACAATACTAAAATTTAATTGTAGGCATATTTATGATTGTGACAATTTGTGGCTTCCGTTATTGTGGGATCAAATAGCCGGTCCAGTGCGGCATTAACTTCCGGCAAATGCAAAATTTATGTTTAGAAACGATTTCTGAAATTAAAACACATTCCCTGAAATTCAGGTTTTTGCAATACTCATAGAAGATTGTTCTACATATATCGTATTCTCGTTCTCTCTCTTGCGATTCGATTAGTTCTTATTATTAAACATTTTCAAATGTGAATTAAGAAGTTAAAATATATTAACTGAAAACTGGTTAATATACGACAAGATAAATGTTTCAAAAAAAAAAGAGCAACAAACAACATTACTTTAATATTTATTAAGTACCCTTATGGCCAAAGCAACGCTTCTCCTCAGTTTCCCCATTTATGACAGGTTCTTCTTCTGCTGTTCATCGTTGTGACGATAACCTTGAACGATAATTAGGAAGTAAGTAAAGCCGGTATGTGATTATTTTTTTGTTGCTGCAATACAGTTAATGTTTAAAGAACTGCTGATTGCTTTGCCGACCGACCGCATACCCGACTGACACACTACCCTTTTGTGTGCGATTTTTATCATCATAACATTGTGATAACCTGAAATATGTGTGTTTATAATAAAAAAATAACCACCACGAAATATTTTTTAATTCATTCATTTTTAATTAACTTATTATATAAATAATTTTTTGTTCTAAACCCAATATATTAAAAATTAAAAAAAAACAGTTTATTAAATATAAAAATATTTTTTTTTTCTGTTTACAGGTAAGCGATCGATCAATCACATGTAACATTTAAATGTGTATCCACGGTAAGCAATCAATCAAATAATAGTGCACGCACGATTTGTTTCGGAAAACGTTTTTGCCTTTTGTGCTAGCCTAGTGCCAAATGTATTTAAATCATGGTTTAAAAAGATAGCGCCATATTAGCAAAGCATCGAAAATTTGCAGCTTTTTCTGCTAAATTTCTTCAAAATATGTATAGCAACAATGAACAACGGCAACACGTAGAAACACATTATACAAAAATGTTGCTAGCGAAGCTAATGCTATTTAATATTGTTGCTATAACAAAACAGCTCCGTACAAGCATACTCATATTTTGCAGCACATACGATCAACACATATTATAAAGTCCCGGTCCACACTGTCGTGAATTTCATTAAAAATATTCACGAAATGGTGCGTTTCTATATCGAGTTCCATAGTCCCGGTCCACACTAACGTGCATTTCATTAAAAAGTTTCATGAAATTAGGTGTTCTTAAATCGAATTCCCCACTACAGCAATTTTATGATTATGTGTCTCTAGATCGACTTCCATAGTAGAGTAATATGGAAGTCGATCTAGAGACACATAATTTCATGAAATTTTTCCATGAAATCACTCTAGTGTGGACCTGGACATAGTATTGTAAAATCATGAAATTGCTGTAGTGGGAAATTCGATATAAGAACGCATAATTTCAAGAAATTTTTTAATGAAATTCACGCAGGTTTGGACCGAGACAAAAGAGAATAAGCAACATAGTTTCAACGGCTTAGGAAGGTTTTCAGCAAACAATAGTTTTTGCGATCAGTGTTACCAATTGTAAGGCATAAAAAATTACGATATTATTAATTCCACTTTTTCGTCCAAAAGCCATGTGAATGGCTTTGTGAATGTGGAAATAAATCCGATATTGCTAATTATCGTGGAATTGCAAAATTAAGTGTGATTCCAAAGCTCTTTGAGAAAATCATCACGGATAACATTTACCACCATGTTAGTTCTCTCATGTCTCCCTATCAGCACGGTTTTCAGAAAAAGTGCTCTACAGCAACTAACCTACTTCACTTTTCCACAACAATCAATCGGGGTTTTCTTCAAGGAAAGCAAACTGATGCTGTTTACACGGACTTCAGCAAAGCATTCGATAAAGTAAATCACAAGCTTTTACGAATAAAACTTGAGTGCTTAGGATTTACTAACAGGAGTGTCAACTGGATTTATTCATACCTAAAACATAGAACACAAAATGTAAATTTTAACAATACCATATCGAGAAGTATTGTAGTTTCCTCTGGAGTACCACAAGGTAGCCATCTAGGACCACTCCAGTTTTCCTTATTTATAAACGACTTGCCTCAAACAATAAAGTTTTCAAATATCTTGATGTACGCAGACGATGTGAAAATATTTCTCAGTTTTACAGATATATCATTTAATCATCAGCTGCAAGATGATCTGAATTCTTTTGCTAATTGGTGTAATATTAACCTTATGGAAATAAATTACTCAAAATGCAAACTCATGAGATTTACGAGAAAGAGGTTAATGGATACTGGTTATATTCTCAACGACTACTCTCTGGAGAAAGTTAACACGTTTGTGGATCTCGGAGGTCTTTTGGATCGTAAACTGAATTTTAAGTCACACATTTCGGTAACAATAAACAAAGCCAAGTCAGTGCTCGGATTTGTTAAACGGTGGAGTAAGGAGTTCATGGATCCTTATGTCACAAAAAATTTATACACAACGCTTGTTCGCCCTATACTAGAATATTCATCGATCATATGGGATCCTATATATAATACCCACAGCGATAGCATCGAGTCCGTTCAAAAGCAATTCTTACTTTTCTGTTTACGGAGCTTAAACTTTTCGTTCCATAATCTTCTATCATACGAGGATAGACTTTCCCTCATCAAATGTATCATTCCTTTTTAATGTGATAATGGGTGACGTTAATGCTGGATTTCTAATCAACAATATTCGCTTTAATATTCCCCAAAGAGCTACTCGCAATTATGTACCACTAGCTATTCAATTTTCTAGAATGAATTATACAAATGCTGATCCCTTAACAAGAATGTCTAAAGATTTTAATGAATTATATAATCTTATTGATTTTTCTATGAATCCTAATACTCTGAAAAGTAAAATTGTAATATATTTAAATTCAGAAAATTAAGTACAACATTTTTAATTTTTATAGTCTGTAAGGAAAATATCCATAGACTAATAAAGAAAATTAAAGAATTATTGGTGATATTTTTTTTATTTTTAAACAATAAAAATTTGTATTTTTTTCTACCATTTTTCGGAGGGTAAATTTGTAACACCGTTTGCAACACATCGAAATATTAAATTTTTAATTAACTAGTATCCTTCCTATCCTTTGAAATAATGTTTGTACTTTTGGGAGTAAGAGAATTTTTGGACGAGAAGAAAACGGTAGAAAACATTCTTGCAAATAACTGTTTCTGTTTCTCCTTTTAAAATATTTAAACGAATATCTTGCCGCAATTTGAACTTAGTTATGGATGATGTTATTGAAAAACATCCTCTTCCCTAATTAAAAATGCTGGTTGATTGTTCAAAAAAGCTTATCAGATATTTTAAACATTCGGAGCTTATCAACAAAAACGTTACAAAAAAATATAAAAACACGTTTGAGTTCTATTTGATGGCTGAGAGCACATATAAAGTTCATAATGAAATTAAAAGTATTTTGCTAGAAATAACGAATTAAATCGTATAGCTGACTTAAATTTCTCATTGTTAGAATCTCGACTGAGATTTCTCAATATTATGAAAGAATGTTCCGTAAATTTGAGCTCGGAAAAATATCCAACTATGCACATTTTTTTCATTTGGTCTGAAAAACGATTGACATTTTGATCAAGTGATACTATTAACTCTCAATTTGTACCACTAAAATAATATTAAGGCCGTTGCACCGCCGCTGTTCTCCTTCATAATTTGCTTTCAAAAAGCGGTAATGATTGATTTTGTTTTTTTTTTTGCCTTTATAGGACCGTTTCTAAATCCAACGTTCAAGGAGAAGAATTTTTTAATAGAAGGTTAAACAGATAAGCTAGTAGCTAATGTAGCGGTTCACACTGTAATCGAAATTAATATGCTAATGTCGATCAGCGTCGCTTGAACAAATCGGCCTCTGCCTTTTTTATCCGGTTTATTGCTGTATTTACCACATCTTGGCAGGCCGGTATACAATCTATGGATCTTTCGCATCTTCGTCGCCTTCATTATTAAAAATACTCTATCTGTATCTTAAGCAAACTATATGTATCTATTACCAGATATCCTTGCGCATCTCTATAGGAGGATGTTGTTGTACCATTCTTTAGTAGAAATTTCGGACCTCATTTTATCATTCCCGGGAAACGGGAATCACAAAATCGTCATTCCCGGAAATCAGGAAATCTTTTAAAATACGATAGTGTACAACACTATTTCCGTCTTGTACCATTTGTTAAAGGTCCATAGCCAAATTTTGAGAGCTCCACTCCGAAAAATATCGTAAAATAAAAAAATCTTAATTGGGTTACGTATTGGTACCTCATTCACCATGTTGTCTGGATTTAGCCCAGAATAGAAAATAAAGATATTGATCAGAAATTCCTATTTTATGTGCTTCGAAAACCCTATGTTTTGGATGGGAACTTAATGACGGAATCCCATGAAAAATTAACTCTTTATAGACGGTACAAAGTGGAACCACCGATGTTATAATTCGTAAATATAAACTTCAATAAAATTAAAAGTGTTTTTACTCAGAATATAACGAAAATCAGACATTCGCAATATAGGCTTTAATACACAAATTTCATTGTTTTATTTAAAATGTTAATGTGTTAAAGATTTCGTATGCTTAAAATTGCTTAAAAAAATGGGACCTTAAAATAGAAAATATTCTTTTTCATTTATATGAAGCAGGATAACAATAGGTTGTTTCCATTGCATAAAAACACTAAATCCTAAGAAAAGTGCGGGAATAGACGATATAAGAGCAGTGGATTTGAAAAACAATGCTAACATATTAACACCGATCATAACGAAATTGATAAACAACAGTATCTATGTATACAGTATATAAGGCCCATTTATAAAAGTGGCGACAGATCGGACTATAATAATTACCGGCCAATAGCATTACTTCCAGTCATCGAAAAAGTATTAGAAGAAATCATTGTTCGAAGACTAAACAGCTTTTTAAGGACGTACAAAATCATAAGCAAACAACAATTTGGCTTTTAAAAAAGGAAAAAACATTAACGAACTCCTGGGCCACTTCTCTAATCACATTAATGAATCCCTGAACCAGAACAAGCCCTGTCTAGCACTGTTCATAGATTTCAGTAAGGCCTTTGACACTCTGCCCCATTCGAAACTAGTAGACGCACTTGCAAAGATCGGTATCAGAGGACAAGCATTAAAATGGTTCGCAGATTATCTTTCATCTAGAAGCTTTTGCGTTAAAGTGGACGAAACTACAAGTGAAATGATGAAAGATCCTTTCGGTGTAACACAGGGTTCAATACTGGGTCCCATACTCTAGATTATATATTCGAACGAAATGGTACATCAGCTAAAAAACAGCACAACGTTCACATACGCTGACGACACGGCCATTGTAGTAAGTCACAAGTCATTAAACAACGTTATATCAACACTCCAAAATGAATTAAATATAATCAATTGATGGTCTCATGACAACGGTTTAATAATAAACTCTTCAAAAACCAAAGTAATGTTTATCAGACCAAGAACAACACCGAAACAAAACATCAAAATCATATACCATGATATAGACTGCCTACATACACTACAGCCATAACCAAATTAATCAACCTTTCAATGACAACTGTAGCACAGAATTAGAACTGGTGGAAACATACAAGTACCTTGGAGTATACCTAGATGAAAATTTCAAATGGAAAACTCATACACAAAAACTCCAAAAAAAGCTACAACAATCATCGTACGCACTGTATCATCTCGGGAATTGTGCACCCTTTCATGTACTCAAACAAGCCTACTTCTCACTGGTTACATCACATCTGGGGCATGGGATTACAGCCTGGGGAAATTCAAGATGTTGTAGGCACCTCCAAACTGCACAAAATCGAATTGTGAAAATTATGCACAAAAAATGGAACATAAAACACAACAAGAAAATCTACGCATCATTACAGGCACAAATTCAGCAATTAAAAAACTCAAAGATCTTGAAATACTAAATATTAAAGAACTTCACGCTACTACAATAGTAAGCGAATTCATCGACGACGAAAGTATGGCGAAGAAACTAGATCACAACCAAAACACGAGAAGAAGAGCAGAGGGTAAATACTTCGTCCCTAATTTCAAAAATGATTATGGGAAATATTCGCTTTCTGTTACACTACCCAATACTTTAAATGAATTGCCAAAAGAAGTAGTTAAAGAAAGAAATAAACATATTAGAAATAAGCTAATGAAAAATCACTATATAAATAGCTAAAAAATAATGAAGTCTACAATAATTTGTTTATTCAATTAATACATAAACATTATAGATCTTGTACCCACATACAAGCTAACTAAAGCTTCGTGGGACTAAATAATGAAATGTAAAATTGTTTTTTACTTTTGAAATAAAATAAATAAATAAATGGAATAAATGAAAAAAAAATATTTCCCGATATCTCGGAAAATACGATTTTGTTTCCCGGGAAAATCCCGTAGCCACAATGCCGAGAAATCTCGGGAATTCCCAGCGCGGGAACCTCATCCGGTTTATCAAAGGGGTATTTAGGTTCTTTTTCGAAAATCGTTCAAAAACTCCTTTAAAAGGTGATCACATCAAATCCAAATATTCAACAAAATTATTCTATCAAATTTAAACTATACGTCTCAGAATACCCCAAATCTCTAAATCTTATCTAATCGCCAGGAATCTCTAAATATGAAAAAAAATTAGGGTTAAAGTCGGACTTCAATTTTTTATAGGTGGCATCAATGACAAAAATATTATTCGTTAAATTTCACTATGGTTCATAAAAAATGAAATCTATTTACTTGTTTTGCCTTATTAAGGCGAAGGTCATTTTTAGAGTGATATTTGAATTAATTCTCTTTCGAGTTGAGCTATTTAGACCTAATAGGTACATTGAAAAATTAGGAATCCACCGAAGTCCCACACATTCAACCACTATGCTACTAGTGGTTGAATGTGTGGGACTTCGGTGGATTCCTAATTTTTCAATGTACCTATTAGGTCTAAATAGCTCAACTCGAAAGAGAATTAATTCGAAATCTATTTACATTATATATCATGAAAACATCAGCATAACCCTGCAGTTACACATGGCAGTAAATCGGTGCCAGTTGAGTACATGTATTACGGGTTCGACTGGCATGTAGTTTTCCTGTGTTTACACATGTCAGTGCGAGTTCAATTTCAAAATTATTTTAAGCCGCATTCAACACACACAATTGCAATATATTTCAGATTTAAAAAACAATTTTATTATTTTTATTTTATTTCGTTTAAAAAATAATGTTTTAAATCATAAACATAATGAATTTGGTATTGTCGTCTTTTCAATTTATATATACATATGGGGAATTCCAAGTGAAATCGGACAGTTCGGAGAAAAGTAATTTTTGATTTCAATTGTTTTTGGTTCAATTTATGCTCCTAGCCAACAGAACATTTTAGTATATTTTAAAATTATTTTTTGACAAACGGTACAGAGATATCGCCTATTGAAATTATCGCATTTTTAAAGAACTATGTTCAAAAAAATACTCATTGGTCCAAATGGGACCATATTTCTTTTGATTTGTTTGTTTTTTTATCAGCTATCGAAAGAAATATTTAAAAGAAAAATGTACAGTGGGCTTCAAAGCAATTTTCGGGATATAATATTTAAAATCAATTTTTAAACATGATTGCACCCTTCGATTTTTTCAAAAAAAAAAATATGTTAAACTACGTTCAATTACAAAAATTTTAAGCCCTATGTGGTAATGGGATTCGGACGATTACTATTTTTTCTGAATTTTTTAAAAATTGTCAATACAATTTTTCCTTAATACGTTTGTCCAAAATTTGTATTTCCTGTATTTTTGAAGCTAAGAGTACATATTTATCATTATATATTTATCATAAAAAATAGAAAAAAATCCACAGTGGACTTTAATGGAATTTTCGCTGATGCATTTTCAAAATCGAAAAATAACGCAGTTTTTAAGATGTTTGAGATAAATTCATAAATATAAAATCGAAACAAATATTTATAAATGAAACTTTTAATTTTTTTAATAAAATAATAAATTTTGGACAAAGGTACAAAGGAAAAATTGTATTGACAAATTTTAAAAAATTCAGAAAAAATAGTAATCGTCCGAATCCCATTACCACATAGGGCTTAAAATTTTTGTAATTGAACGTAGTTTGACACAAAATTTTTTTGAAAAAATCGAAGGGTGCAGTCATGTTTAAAAATTGATTTTAAATATTAAATACCGGAAATTGCATTGAAGCCTACTGTGCATTTTTCTTTTAAATATTTCTTTCGATAGCTGATAAAAAAAAAACAAACAAATAAAAAAAAGATGGTCCCATTTGGACCAATATTAAAGAAGTTATGAGTATTTCTTTGCATGTAGCTTTTAAAGAATTTGACTTTTTCAAGGCGCGATATCTCTGGAACCGTTAGTCAAAAAAATTTGAAAATATACTAAAATGTTTTGCTAATCAGCAGCATCGCCACAGCAAAAAATAAAGGAAATCAAAAAACTCATCTTGAAAAAGTGTCCGATTTCACTCAGAAATCCCCATATGTATATAAAATAGAAAAATGTTTGTACGTTTGTTTGTTATTTATGGACTAGAAAACCGCTGAGCCGATATTCCTGAAAATTTGAGGGTATATTGCAATATCGCCTGAAAGTGAAATAGGCTATGTAAATTTTTGAAATACCGCGTCGATCTGGAGATATAGCCCCAGGATCGGAGGTACCTCCAAAAAATTTAGATTTTGTGCGCTGATATCTAACGAACGGTTACATATACAGTCTCCATATTTGGAATAAGTAACGGAATGGTATCCACACCCACGTCGTTGGTTCGCTTCACCGGCCAGGCAACGTCAAATTTTCAACGGAGATAAACTGTGGGTCCCATATCATTGAGCTAATATGAATCGGGTTGCACTCATTAATATGAAAGATGTCTCCCTTGTCCCGCCTGGGATGTTTGCGGAACAATTATTATTAACGGAATTTGGTCTAGAAGTAAATTTGAAACTATATTGACATCGGTTCAGATTTGGACATAGCTTCCATATATATTTTCGGCCGATTTCGTGTATTTTATGCACCAAACACGCTATGAATGTCTAATATCCATGAAATTTGGAATGTGTGACGGAATTTGGTCTAGAAAAAAGTATGCCAAATTATATTGAAATCGGTACAGATTTAAATATAGCTCCCATATATATTTTCGGCCTATTTCATGTACCGTACACAACACTGAACGGATAGAGGACGCTTTCTTAGCTCCTTTATTTGTTCATTAATGTATTAAAATGGTCTAATTATAGTTATTCCTTTATATATTGTCTTAGTTGGGGTAGCGAAGTCAACGGGTTCAGCTAGTATTGTATAATTCCAGGGGGAAAATTATTTGTCAACATATATTTTCATCAAAAACATCAAAATTATGTCTTTATTTTCCACTAATATATGACTGTAAAATTTTATGACGAACAATTTTTTTGTTGAATATTTCGATTTAATATTATCACATTTTATAGGTGTTTTTGAACGGGACGTGGGGTTAAATATTCCCCACATCCTCATCAGTAAAGTTGTCAAAAACACTATACACCTAAAATGCAAGGATTCCAAGATATCTCGAAAAAACTAGAAATGGGCGGAACTTGTCCCGACTACTTTGGTTACATTCCGATGTAAACTTTAAAAACGCCGATACACGTGTCCCATAATCTACTCAGTTTTCCTTGACATTTTTTTGTAACACGTCGCTTTCTCGAACATACCATATCTGATTGTTATGAGAAACGTCGACCTTGTTTCTTTGTGGATGTACATGAGAAGTATCGTATTTCTGGTCCTCACAAAACTATTGGATATCATAATAACATAATGTGATCGAATAGCGAAAAACACACTACATTTTCTTATTAATGAAGTCACTAAAAACTTCCTATGAAATACCAATAAAAATCAGCATCAACTAACGCATTCTAAAAAAATCGCTTTAAAATTCTGACAACATGGACTGTGTGAAGGTTCATTTACTTTCAATATTCCATATTAAAATCACGTTTATGTTATATATTCGTTCCTGATTATTGGAATGTTTAAAATAAAATAAAAAAACATTAGAAGTAATCGCTTTGATAAACAGAATTTGCCAGAAGACACGATTGAAATAACTAATTTTTTTATATGTATTCAGCAAACGGTTATACTGGGCCTCTAAGGTAATTTTCTATTCTATTACCGGCGCCACTTTATTATTTGCACATGAATTTGTAATCACTTTGTTTTGCCAATTTTTTCTATTTTTGGATTCAAAAAATAATCAAAATTTTGAATATGATTGGCATTGCTAGAATGACATTGCAAAATGCTATACTTATATTTTTATATCAGGCATTGAGGATTTATTTAATGGCAGCGTTTGATAACACAATGTCATAGGCTTTTTTAAATGTTTTATTTTTTTTTTTTTTTGGTTTATTGTACGCATGGAGTTACGTGTGGTGGTGGTCTTCCCTGGCGAATAATTATTAATGCAAATGCCAAAATTCCAGTATATGGTACGTGAGATGTTCATTTCAGCAAGGGGCGGAGGTAGTTGGCTTTCCAGTTGACGTATCTAGGCATAGTTTGTGTGATATTGCAACATTTTTATTTTTCGTCCGACCAAACTTAAAGGCAGCACGTGAAATGGAAATTTCCTCTCAATGTTTGCTTGAAATCGAAAATTCAGCGTAATAAAGAATTTGCACATTCTGGCTTTGGCAGTAATCCATAGATTTCGACATTTAAATTTAATCATAACACTTTTGATCAAACATAATTTTTTTTTTTTTTTTTTGATTAGCATATTTTTTTATTTTGAACGCAGCACGTATTTTATTGTTGTTGTTGTTATATGCAAATCTCACAATATCTTTTATTTGAATTTTTTATTCAAAACCACAAAAGGGGAAACCACTTAATTTTAAATGCCAATTTTGGCGTTTTATTTGAATGGTTTGTGGTCGTTGCTGTGGGAAGTATGAATAGCTTTAAGCGCCGCCGCCACATGACCACACACAATGCGTACGTACGTCGCTACGTATCGGTAGCTTTTGTTGAGATATTTATCTTGTCATCTACAAATTCACCTGATCGCTTTTTCGCCAATTATAAACAAAAGACAGTAGCAACAACAGCAACAATAAACACTTTGTCACAGACTTGATGTCATTAACCCGTGACTACTGACTGACTGAATGAATCATGACTTTTATATGTTTTTAATATTTTTGTTTGTTTTTGTGAATATTAAATATTGTTTATCTATTTTAAATCATCTAAATGCAAATAAGTAGACACTTTCATATTGACATGTTCAAGTGGAAAAGACACTTCCACTGTTTATATATTACGAAGAAAAGAAAAAACAGGCTTATTTTACGTACTAGAAAAATAATGGGTTCTATCATTCTTAAATTTGGGGTGACCATATCACAAAATTTTTACTTCCACTAAAATATGAAGGGTATAATTAACTTTGTCACTCCGTTCGTAGAACATCGAAATATTCGTCGGAGAACCTATAAAGTATATACATACATATATTCCTGATCAGAATACAATTCTAAGTCGAAATAACGATGTCCGTCGCACCCCCACGAAAGTTCAAAAATCTTCGGAAAAATTGTTCGCACGATAACTCTTGTAGGGAGTTACCGATTTGGTCCATACTTTACACATCCAAATATATCTATCAGATATAGATCAGGTTCGAATATGGACTATGTTTGTCCACTCCTTTGGGTACCTGTCACACAAAATTACGGATAAGTTCACTTTAAGACCTGCTCTCAAATCACTTTAATTTTTTTGAAGCAACTTGCATTCGCTGCATCTATTACGACGTAAACATTTTTTCAGGGCAAGTCCATACTTCTTGAGGAAAGGTGTAAAGGTAGAATTAGACGTGACATAACCATAAAGCCATAAGGCCATATCAATTAGCTGATTCAACCAAACCTATGGAAATCTATGTATTCGATTAGTAGTAACATAACATACTCGTAATGCCATAGCCATAACCATAAGAAACCTATTGGGTTTTGGTTTTCTATGGTTATGGCTATGTCACGTCTAATTCTACCTTAAGAAAACCCCTATGGCACCATATGTAGTGGATGGAGAGCACGATAACTCTCGAACTAACCGATTTGGTAAAAAAATTTGGCCTTTGTCATATTTTGTCCAAACTTACTTTCTGTGCGAAGATGGGCAATGCCGGTCTAAAAATTCCAGTATTTCCCCCCAATATTAAAAAATTCACTAAAATGGTATGCACGATATCTCTTGAACGGGGAAACCAATTTGGTCCAAACTATGAATCTCCTAATATCTTGTCAAAAGTTAGTTTAACTTCCAAAATGGTCCTATTCTTAGGGTACCTCCCTCAAAAAAAATCAACATTTGTAACGAAGTGCAGTTTAGGGTCTGAATGTATACCGAGGCCGTTCGTTGTGGTCCTGTTTACAGCTGTATTATGTTTTCCGCGGACAAATTCCTGCTTCCTGGCATACTGGTCTCAAAGTTGTACTATGACCTATTGAAATGACAAGTGGGTCGAAAAGATATTACTCTCAAAATAAAATGCACTTCCATAATGGACTATGTCGGCCCATAACCTTAAGTTCCTCCTCTGCAACACTTTTGAACTTTAATCCTAATCCATATTTTCGTCGGCAAGTTCAAATGTCCAAAAAAGGCCACAAAATAATGAAAAGGCCATAAATATATTCGATCTGACCGTAGATGAAAGTTTCAATTCACATAGGCTGAGGGTATATCTCTTGCGGCAAAGCCGACTGATCCTTTTTTACTTGTTTCATATTTTTTTTGGTTCGACCACAAAAATACAAAATATTATTATAAATTTTTTCAATAAAAAATATACATAAGCTGATAGAGGACACTCTCCACTAAAGTTGGAATTTCACTGAAATTTAGTACCTGAGGAAAAATAAGTCCCGGTCCACACTAGAGCGATTTCATTGTAAAAATATCATGAAATTATGCGTCTCTAGGTCGAGTTCCATAGTAAAGTAATATCATGAAATTGCCGTAGTGGGGAACTCGATCTATGAAAACCTAATTTCATGGAATATTTTCAGTGAAATTACTCTAGTATGGACCGGGACTAAAATAGCTCACCATGTGTAAAGGCTCCGGTAATTTATTAAAATATTTCTTAAAGGCAAAAAGTCTATCTAATTAACAAAAACAACGAACACAATATCTGTTATAGTTTCCATGTAATTAATATTTCTTTCTATAAAAAATCTCAAAAATTACGCATTTTTTAAAAAGGGGTTGAACTGACCGTCTTTAGGAGCACGTCACACCCATTATATTTGGACCTAATTTTTTGGTTTCCATAGTTACGATATGATTACTATACAAATCGCATAAGGAAGTTAGCAATCGCTGACGACAAAAATTTGGAATTTAGGCCAGCAAAATCGATTTCTGAACCACCGCAATATTTAAGATATCGGCCTTTTTGTAGAAAATTTACTTCTGTTGAAACTGAGGTATGGGGTATTGTAACTCGCGAATTGTTGTAATATACCATAACTTTTGAACGCATTTAGGTAAAATAAATTGTTTTAGAACGATTCACCGATGGATTTCTTAAAATTATAACTTAAGCGGAAGCTGTGGTCATATTAATGTAAAAAAATAGGAAAAAAATCGTTGAAGAAAACGAGTTTTTTAAGTCAATTTTCAATTAGTGGCTGTACAAACAATGTAGAGTATAATGTTCAAAGAAGAAGTTAAAGAATACACTTCAGATATGAAGTTTCTAATGTATGACTTTTTAATATAACCACTGCATCAATCTCAAACGGATGCTAACATTTTGAAGACTGAAAAATTGGTTTTTTTGAATTTTTGCTCTAATCGGGACGCGCAACTGTACTCTTTTTAAAACTGATTATGAGATTGTAGCACTCGCTATTACGCAGTTTTTGATGTATAACTCGGTCGTGTAGCTTTCAAAGGTTTACAACAATCTCAGCTTAAAGTCGAAATTTTTGTGCGTAAATTTTTATAAAAAAACCAGTTTTTTGTAAATTTGCAACTGCCATTAAATTGTCGGTGAAACCCGCGTGAACTTAGTTTTTTACGTTCTGAATCTAATAAGCCTAATAAAATGCGTCCAAATCCGTCCTCTAGATCGGCGGATATGATACCCCTCAAATTTCGAAAATCTGCAAAAAATGTTTTTGAAAATTGCGTGCATTAAAACGCGTTTTGGAAGTGTAATTTTTACTGAAATAAATAGAGCTATAAATGTGCGAAAAAATATATTTCAAAGCTATCGCTAATCCGGAGATACAATTGATTTTTCTAAAAATTGGAAATTATTAGAAATTTGGACGAAAATGACGAAGAACTCAAAAATTTTTTCTTCAACCTTTCCTATAGAACCATAAAAAAATAAAATTAGAATAACATGATTTTTATTTTTTTCGTCATATTTTCTTTGTATTTTTGCAAATAACACGAATACTATAGCTCCAATCTTCATGACTTAGGTTTCATTTTATTCCTCACAATGTCTGGATGGTGCTATATTTTTTTATATATGTATATTTTTTGTAAGTATGAGCGCGATTGTTTCAAAAATATGTTTGTAAATACGTAAAATTATTTAACAAATTTGATTTTTCGCGAATCCATTGAGACTTTGCGATTATTTTTGGCATCATCGCAAAGGTTACGAATTCAGTTAACGATAATAGGATATAACAACTATCTATATTAAGCCGCGATTTTTTTAGAATTTTTTCTAATTATCATAATTAAAACGGTCATATCTTTTGCGCGCAACGATCAAAGTTAGTAACGAAAACAGATGTGGATTTTTTTCTTAATCTATGTACCAAAAATCATTGATGTAGTATCAAACATTTTTTTTTTTGATTTTTTTGAAATGGAAAAGACAATTTTAGAAATTTTTCCTGATATATGTAATGATATGATGATAAGTTGTGAGAAACAAAAGCTTATAACATTTTAGTTATGTCGTGTGCCTCAAAGCTTATTTACAATTATATATTGCCCAAAGCGACTTCAACAGCTTGTCAAAAAAAGCTCATAAAGAACAATTTTCAAATGACTTTGTGCGAGAGCTTTTTTAATCGAATCACCATATAATTAAAATTTTATGTGATCTTAGGTAAAAACTCATCAAAATATGATACAGAGATACGAGGTTGTAAAAAAGTCATAACCCTAATGTATATATATTAAGGGCTGCCCAACAAACCACAAAGTATTTTTTTCTTTGAATGTTTCCTTTTGATCCAAAAACCTTATATAACGTTAACCCGAGGAATCTTTGTTTCCATAGTAATTTGTATGGGGCTGAAGGTGCATTTTCACGAAAATTCTGTCAAATCCGCATTTATGGACCAATTAAATTATAAAATTTTCATCGATTGGACCATAAATGCGGATTTGAGAGAATTTTCGTAAAAATGCACCTTTGGCCCCAAACAAATTGCTATGGAAAAAATTCCTCTGGTGGCACGGGTTAACGTTGACCGGTCGCCATATAATTCCATATATAAAGTTTTTGATTCGAACCTCAAAAAACTTATTCTTTTGCGCCGCCATAGTTACATATATGTCACGATGAAGTCCCCTAGCATCAGACGGTTATTGCCCTTCATAAACGAATTAATATGAGGCATATAACGCAGAGTACAACTATTCATCGGCGGTATATACACATTGGGCAAATCTACCTCGGCAATCCCACCTTTTACATTCCATAAATGGGTATCTAAATTTAAGCTCAAGTGTGATAGGTCACTACTGGAAAGAATGGTGTATTAGGAATGAAAGTGGTGAATGCGGGTCTGGAACACGAAACAGATGCACTGGCCGGGGTTCTTCTTATCCCGGTGTCGACATGTGGTGAATACGGATTTAGTACGGGGTTCTTCTCTATCCCACCATGGGCCAAAAGAGCTTGGAGCTGACATTCGGGGGTATATGGTGAAAAATATACCAACACAAAGACATAATTTACGGTGACGATCCTTTGTCGAAGTTGATGTTTCACTCTTTTATACAGTTTTCGGGCTTCATTTTGGCTCCCATACATATCTTTTTCACACTAATGCTTTTCCATTTCTATATTTTTCTTGCCGAAAAGTCGTTATCCTCTTTCCTCCTGATTGCAGAGTAATCTTATATGCTGCATTCTTCCCTCAGAGGTAGTTTACTTGCTATTTATGCCATATGACCCGAAATAAAAACATTCCATATCTTCATTGCACCTTTGATGGTGTGGACGCAAAAAGTAAATGGCGCAAGGAAAATCTCCAATATTGCACACATTAGCGACAGATATTGTAAACTACCTTTTAGGTAGCAAAACGACCCTCTTGGTCATACGATGGGTTCTTTAGTGGAGGTATCTGGTATTCAAGTATGGATTTTTGGATGAAAATCCAAATATGGATTTTGTTTGCGTGGAGTGGGTCATACTTTGCAACTGAGTTTATATGTTATATGGAAAAAGGAGTGTAATATATGTTTTGATTGCAACTTTCCGATGTCTAAATTCCGCGTTGTATCTTTTCGTATTTTATTTGCTACATTTCATCGTACGAAACTAAAACCAAAACCAAAAAGGAAAATAACCAAAGAGATAGCGAATTCGTGTCTCGGATCGATCGTACATCCAGCACGCTCCATGAATTTCTTCGGTCGTCAACTTTGGAGGTTTTTGTTTTTTTTTTTTTTTTTGTTGATAGTAGTATGTGATCTACTACCCTGACACCTAACCCAAGTCTTGTGCTTAGCCGTGTTAATGCCGGTCAGGACCGTTGTTAGACTGTCGATGATCCACGGTCTGAATGTTCAGTCTTCATTAGAAAACATCAAGTAATGGTAAGATAAAGCCAAAATGTAATAGACCGAGGCCACTGTGTTGGACACTTTATGTAAAGTAAAAATTGCGAACCAACACAGATCGCCCAATGGATAGCACGAGAAAACACTTAACGTCCATTTATAGTGTTTGTCCGCAAAAGCAAATTAATTGGATTTCCAAAATTAAACTGATTTCTTTTTTTTTACTTTGCCTTATTAAGGCGAAGGTCATTTATAGTGATATTTAATTAATTCTCTTTCGAGTTGAGCTGTTAGACCTTCGATATACATTGAAAAATTAGGAGTCTACCTAAGTCCCACGCATCCAACCATTACGCTACGTTTCACGGGTGGTTAAGCCGATCTTCAGGCCTATTAGATGTTGTTTTTGTGGCAGACAAAGGCAAAGCTTGGCAACTAGTATATATCGGACTTCATTAGATAAATGCATATGCGAAATTATGTCAGTTAATTGAAACTCCAAATTTTTCCTATAGCCCTGCTTGGTAATCCCATTTTTCAATGTTCACAAATACTATGGTAAGTTTTATTCCTACGTCATTAGTAATTGATCCTCTATATCAGAAGATTTGTTTTTGATCATCAATTATTGTCTACCAAAGTTTTGACAAGTTTATGGTGACTCAGAACGCTAAGACGCCGGCAACCTTGACACTCAGTTGTCGGAGACCCAGGTTCGAGTCCAATTTCTGTTCAAAAGTTTGCCATTGTTAGAACGCAACAAGCTTCTAAGCTTTAGAATCATCTTATGATTATGTCACATATTTTATTAACTATTCCTTTTTTATTTGTTATTCTGAAATTTCTGAAATTTATTTTTTTTTCAAATTTTAACCTTTTTAATCTCTAATTTCCACTGCGTCCTTACCAACAACTCGAATTTATGATGGCCAAAATGTTAAGCCACAGTGCTAACAAGCTTATGCAGTGTCGGCTACGGTCGTTAGTTCATTGTACGATTCTTAAGAATATGTATTTCTATCTTCTGTTCTGCAATAAGCCTAAGTTAGACATGAGATAACTCTTCCGCCTTCTCCAAGACTACTTCCAAAGAAAGAGATTTTCCTAAGTCGTAAAGCAGAAAACCAGGAAAAGCTAAACAACAAATGTTAGAAAAATATTAGAAATTTATTTTTTTCTTTTCTATTTTCCAGTCAAGATAGCAAAGAGAAGGTGATCATAGCTAATGAATGGCAACAACATAAGCGAAGCAAAAACTTTATAGAACTCGTCGATTCATACATTCTGTTGGACATTCTCGAATATGTTGTTGTCTAGAATCATTTCTGGTGGTTTTTATCACGTATGATGATGATGTGGATGATGATGGTGGTGGCTATGCCTATTGCTGTTAGTTGGCCGTCTTAAAACGAGTCATTAATAATTCATACTTTTTCTTCTGCGTCTTACCGCCGACCGACAATAGCCAAAACAACATTGAATAGTAGCAGCCACAGCCATAAAACAACAACAAGTTGTTGTGTAACTTTTACTGTAAACATTGTTAGAAAATGATAGTTAGAAAAGTGAAAGAATTCTCTGCTTTAATGTCCGCAAATATTCCAGCCAATATGCATGGATGATGGTTTTGGTATGGCATAGGAATGGTTTGGATTGGATATGATGGTGCATGAGGTGCTAGGAAACTGCCATGGTTGACTGGGTATTGTTAGCATGGCAAGTATATTTCATTTATAAATAAAAAAGCATTACTTTAATACTCAATGGAACGGTGTAAAACACGTAATCGGTCATTAGAAGCAGAGCTTAAGAGGTGCAATATAGGCAAGTCTCATTAAACGCTTTAACAAATTTGAATTTATAATTATTTTGTTAATCTCAGGAAAGTTATAATATTTTATAGTTTATGATAGAATATTTTTTTATTCCAATAGAAGTAATCTTCGAAGTCATCGTTCCTTGAAAACAATAAATTGTTTTACATAATACGCCAAAAATCCCCTCGGCTTTCAAGCCCAAACCATTATCTATCGGAAAATGTTAGCGACATCCTTCTTTTGGTCTAACTTGCCTAACATATTCAATAATAATAAAAGGTGCCGTCACTCATTGTCGTTAATGTTGTCATTAAGAAGTTATAGCATCGGACTGCAAGGGTGTAAAAATTTCGGTCAAACACAAATAGGGGGATATACCCCATTCAAATGTAGGTCAACAGATGAGTAAGAGAGGCCTATATTTGTGTCACTATACCATGTATACCTCTTGGTCCACCAAATTGTACAATTTTCAATATTTACCTTTGATGATACATTTTATACAAATAAAAATTAAATGTCGTTCGTTGGTAATGGCATCAGTTGAGAACGGCTAGGCCGATTTGGAAGTTTTTTTGAAAGTTCGTCTTAAGCCAACTTAGGGTTTTATGCATAAAAATTTGACCACGCCCACTTTTTTATTTTAATTTTTTCCACAAAAACTACTGAACTGATTTTCCTGAAATTGTCATGGATTGGCACCGGTGAAAATAGGCTAACTATTTTGTTGAATTTCGGAAGAGGCGGGTACTTCCGCTATACCCTATTTCTATATAAAAATTCTATATTTACAATAATAACGAATGTATCAGTTTCGAAATTAATTCGCGAGACAATTGTGGTTGTGTCTCCGACCTTACCTACTTTTTTAGGACCCAAAGACTAGACCACGCCCACTTTTTAAAATATGTTACATCTGCAAAACTACTGCACCGATTTTCCTTAAATTTTCAGAGAATGTACAGGGACGGCCCCCGGTGAAAATATGATTTAAATTTATTTAATTTCGAAGGGGTACCCCGCCCCCTTTGCCGTATAACCCAACCTAGGTTTTTATGGAAAGAATATTTTACCACACCCACTTTTTCAATTTTCAATTTAAATTTTTTCTGCAAAAACTACTCAACCGATTTTCTTTAAATTACCAGAAAAAAACAGGGATGGCCCCGAAAACAGGCTACATATTTTATTGAAATCCAGAGGGGCGGGGTACATCCCTTATGCGATATTTTTAAAAAACGCTTTATTTGCAAAAATTGCCCATGTATCGGTTTAAAAATTTACGGAAGAATCTACAATCTAGGTAATTCTTTGGGGCCAAAGACCCGAACACGCCTGTTTGTTTTAAATGTGTTATATCTCCAATACTACTGAACCGATTTCCATCAAATTTGCTGCAAAAGCTCAATGTTTGCCGTTGTTATGTATATTTTATAAATTTCGGAGGAGGTGGGGTACCTTCCCCACGCCTTTCTTTTAAACGCTATATGACTAAGTCTAACTTATGATTACATCGGTTTCAGCATAAATTTTGGGAGGCAAAGGGGTTGTGTGTTCCCTAGGTACATACTTGGAGCCAAAATACCGGACCACGCCCACTTTTTTAAATATGTTATATCTTGAAAACTGATGACCACGCTCACTCTTTTCAATACATTATTTTTCCAAAACCAGTGTACTTAATTTCATGCAATATTCAGAAATTGTTCAGGAATGTCCCGTGATCCAAGATGCTATATATTTGTAGTCGAATTAGCGGGGGCCTATCGTTTTATAATCGCTATATTTGCTATATTCGCTAACTTTACTTATGAGTGCTTCGGAATTTTTCTTTCACCGAGCTATCCCTGCTTGATACGATGGATACATTATTATGGTGTCGTATCAGATTGTCGTTATGATTTTACAGATATCCACATTTAAAAAAGTTTTATGTATACAAAAATTACTGAATGAAATCCCAGTCATATTTCCATTCACATATACTACTGAAACGAATGACGATAACCAATACTGACAAACACTAGCCCTTGATGTTGAATTAAATAATAGCGGAAAAGTTTCGCTGTTTATTTTTTGTATTATTTACCCTACAAAAACCTGCAATGGCATATTATATAGTGCAATAAATTTGTGTTTCAATATGAGACCTTTGGTAAAAGGCTGTTCCAATTGAAAAAATACGCATAAACAGGAAAACAGATCGATTGATTATATTTGTATGGGGAATTCCCTGACATTTACATTTTCGCATAAACATTTGTTAGGGTCGCTTTATGGCATATCCTTCGTAAATTTACTTTTTTACTCCGATTATTATAATTTTAATTACACATGAGACTGGTTTAGGATCCATACGATTTTAAGAATAATTAAGAAAACGCCCCCATGATTTGGAATATAATTTTTTTCATTGCTGATTTCTTAAATATATATAAAATTCATCAGTTAGATTCAAAGAGGCCAAGTCTAGTTATGTCTATCTTTAAGCCTGTTTAACACTTTTTTTAATTTTAATGAGATTAATAGAGAGCAATATGGTGTACCTTTTATTATTATATTTTTGCAAAATAAATCACTATATTTTGCACAAAAGACGACTTGCCAAAAAAACCGGGCTTGTCAATACTTAAGATGTTATTGTTTTAAACAGAACTGAATAAAATATCTAAATTAGGGTGATGACATTTCGACCTATTTTCTCCAAAAACCCGTAGCAGTAATGAAAAAATATTGCTTATTAACAGCTAAAAGAACGTTGGACCATTTAAACATTAAAAAATTGTATATAGACTATATACGTGGAATTGTAAGTGAAACCAAACCCTTTTGAAAACCTCGATTTTGATCACCTTTATTTTTTGCTGTGTACACAAAATTTCAAGAAAATCGAAGAGTATAATCGTTAAAAAAAATTGATTTTAAAAATTTAATCTCGAAATTTGCCCACTATCTATTTTTTATTAGTTAGCAGATAAAAAACAAAAAATACAAAAAAAAAAGATTTCAATTTGGACCAATATTAAAGAAGTTATGAGTATTTCTTTGCATATAGTTTTTATAGATTTCGACTTTTTCAAAGTACGATACCTCCGCAACCATTAGCAAAAAAACTGAAAATGCACTGAAATGTTTTGCTGAGGACCAGCAACAACACAGCAACAAATAAAGGAAATCAAAAACCATATTTTCCAGTGTGTCTTATTTTTCTCACAAATTGCCATATATTGTTGATCAGCAGAACATTCAAAGTTGAAATAACAAAAATAAAAAATACTATGAAATGAAAAAAAAAATCTTAAAAAAAATATTTTCTTTTGCACGAATTAATGACTTTTTGCCTATTAATGATTAAAATAACTTTTATTCCATTTAAATCTTGAAAAAGGTCCCGCACAAACCAATTTTAATTTTTATGATATATGAAATAAAATTATATATTATAAAATTATATATATGTAATAATACGATGATAAAATTAGTGAGAAACAAACGGTTATGTTATTTTGGTTATCTCGTGTGCTCCTATACCTAGTTTTCAGTTAAATATCTGCTTACAATGGCTTCAAAAAATTATCAGACGTTTTGAAAATGAAAACTTTAAGACCTTTTTACGCGGAAGCTTTTTTTCGAATCACTTTATAATTAAGGTTTTATGTAATCTTAGATAAAAACTCATCAAAGCATCATACAGGGATACGAGGTTGTAAAAGAGTCATAACCCTAGTGTCCATACGTCCATCTGTCTGTTGAAATAGCAGCCACAGAACTATACCGAACTGGCTTGAATTTCGTCTTCAGTCTTCTTTGGGAGCATTAAACTTTCCCCCGAAATTTGTTTCTATATACCCACGTTTTGATATAGCAATCTTCTATATCTCAAAAATGATAAAACCTACGAAAAAATCATAAAGGTCACCTTGTTGAGAATTTTCACAGCTACAGCATTTTCTCTAATCCCATTTCGGTATGACTTGCATTTTCATAAAAATGCGATTTATTTAAAAATCACTCCGGTGATATTTTTATTTGATTTGTCTCATCTATGAACATTGTAGTTTCAGAATCCGCAAAAACTTCACTGGTGTAAGTACCTTCCATTTAAAGTTAGTTCAGGGGCAGGAGTTTTTAAAAAAAAAAAAATTAAGTTGAAATAACTATCCTACTCGGTTTATCTGTTGAAATTAAGATACAGATTTATAATTTGTTGTAGAAGTTTCTACAATTACGAGTTTATAGGATGTTTAGTATTGAAAATGGGATAAATCAGTCCACGTTTTGATATAGCCCTGCATAAAACAGTATCACCCGATGTTAAGTAGTTTTAAGGTTTTAGCCTCATTACTACACCGAAGTAGCAGTAATTTTATATTTAGTCTTCGTTATAGCATCCTTATTACACTTGATTTTGGAATTTAGTCTTACTTGGGAACATTAAAGTACACCCCCCCCCCCCCCCCCACAGAAATTGGTCCTATAGTTCAACGTTCTGATATAGCCCCAAAGATCGGTACCTTCCGATTTTCGGTATTTTCAATATCTTAGCCTCATTATCACACCAAAATGGCTGAAATTTTGCTGTATTTAGTCTTCGCTAGGGGTATAAAACATGCATAAAAAGAATTTTCGGTATAGATCAGGGAAGCTCTTCTTTGCAAAGACAGTATATTCAGCTATCACATGCTTTGTTTTTACATTTTCTTCTCTCCCTCACGTACATTGTATGTGAATAAAAACAAGCGATAAACATTATTTGGTTGTTGCTTTTTTCACACATGTACTTGTGTTGGTCGCCACTGGGAGAGATTTAATATAGGCCCCATGTAACGGTACCTCCCTATTTTTGTATTTTGTGACTTTTTTGTCACATTTTTTGCCGAAATGTGGATTCAACAGTTTAATTCAGAAAATTTTAAATATCGCGCAATGCTTTGCTAGGACACCGTATAGCGATACCGCCGTTGTATGTTTGAAGAATGGTTTTGCTAAATTTTCCTGCTGAAGTGTGTGTAACTTTGTATTTAGTATTCCCAATGGATAGAATAGATGTTTCGGTATTTTGTAGGTTTTGCACTGGAATCACTGTATTTTGTTATTTAAGATTCTCACCAAGTAAGAATACGAGTACAATACGAATAAGCCTTGGTGTGGCGGGGGAGGTTAGTACTTTATAAACGAAAGGAAACTAACTATTCCATTTTGCTTCAATGCATCTCTTAGTAGAGGGTATAAAACGTTCAGCCGAACTTAACACCTTTCTTACTTGTTTTGCCAAGCTTACTCCAAAAAATTTTGAAAATATTTAATTTTGTTTTTCAAAATAGTCAGGCTTAATCCCATAGTCGTTGTTTAAATATTTTATTAAAACAACTTAAATTTATTAGTGGGAAAAAATTGGTGATGTTTACCAAGGGGTAAGGCAGGGAAGACTATAGTTTCAGATCTCGCCACAGTGTCAATTGTCCGCTCAAATAGATACGTGTGCAAAGAAACACTCTGATCGAGAACTTCTTTGGCACTACCTAAACTCGAGCAACTTCACTTGCAAACAAAACCAAATCTTTCCCACTGCTATGCGTTTGTTGATTCTCAGCGAAAAACACATAACTAATTTGTTGGTATTGCATACTACAGCAATAAACAACATTTCGACGGTGCCCGGTCTCACAATTAGGAGGGTTGGCGTTTTTTATTTGGGATGACGACCTCTATTTTGTTTTTCAAAACAGTCAGGCTTAATCCCATAGTCGTTGTTTCAATATTTTATTAAAACAACTTTAATTATTAGTGGGAAAAATTGGCGATGTTTACCAAAGGGTAAGGCCAAAGAAATTCTCGATCAGAGCGTTTCTTTGCACACGAATCTATTTGAGCGGGCAATTGACACTTGGGTATAAAAAGTTTCTTGTTGAAAAACAAGAAACAAGGGAACTGATGAAGATCTGTGGCGAGATCTGAAACTATAGTCTTCCCTGCCTTACCCCTTGGTAAACATCGCCAATTTTTTCCCACTAATAAATTAAAGTTGTTTTAATAAAACAGGGATTAAGCCTGACTATTTTGAAAAACAAAATAGAAGTCGTCATCCCAAATAAAAAACGCCAACCCTCCTAATATTTATTTTTTTTTTAATACTTTGATTTTTCGAGACTTCATTGAGACATACTTCAGGAGTATATTTGCATCAACTGAAAGTATACCAATTCTTGGTCTATTCCTTTACTTTTAAAAATGGCAGATGTAGCAAAAGTTGTGAACAGCTCTCATATGAATTGTAAAGTATCTGAAGTAAGGGATCACTTTTCCAGTATAAAGTTGTAAAACTAGAAGACTTTTGTACGTAAAGGAACAAAGCATCTGTTGGTGATAGTCGGATATTACTGCTTATTATATACACCCGCTATTTTTTAGGATATTTCTAGTAATTAGAATTAAGCCCGCCATCGTTCAAAGTTGGTAACAGGTTTTTGTCTAAAACTAAATGGCGCCTCAACTAGAACGCAATTTTTAAATTTTAAATAAAACACATATATTTAAAAAAATCGCGAAACTTTATTATTTCGTAAGGTAGACAGAATGTGGTTATAACCACATATATACATATATGTATGGAACAATATATCATGCAGATTGCCGCCGTGGCTTATCTGGCACACACGCGATCTTTTAATGAAATTTTCAATGACCGTTATGCATAAATGCTGCGGTATTTCATTAATGCAGCGTCCAATTTCTTGAGTCGTAATCGGCTTATTCGCGTAAACCGTCGACTTCACAAAACTCCAAAGAAAAAATCTAAAGTTGATAAATCGCGCGATCTATGCGGCCAATTCTGGTCTCCAAAACGCGTAATAACACGACCGGGAAATTACTGATGCATCAATTGAATTGTTTCTCTGGCTGTATGACATATGGCGGTCGTCATGTTGAAACCACATGCCCTCCACATTTATTTCTTCAATTCTAGGCAAAAAAAATTGGTTATCATTTCACGATACCGAACACCATTGACTGTTTGCGCTTGACCTGCCCCATTTTCATAGATAAAGGTCCAATGATCCCTCCAACCCAAAAACCACACCACACAGTGACACGTTGAGGATGCATTTGCTTCTCGTGAATCACTCGAGGATTTTCCTCGCCCCAAATGCGACAATTCTGCCTATTGATGAAGTCATCAGGAAGGCAATGGGCCTCGTCACTGAAAATGATTCTATCGGAAAAATCAGCATTTTCATGTTGTCTCTCCAATACCAATGAGAAATCGTTGTTCATTCGTGTAGCGCTTCATTTTTACTAACCTCGTACCTTCTACTAGCAAAAAATAACAATTGTTCAAATGTCAAACAATAACACTTCGAATGGCGCCAAATTTAAAAATTGCGTTATAGTTGGGGCACCCATTATATATCAAAAATCGTTGATGGATAAATGGAAAACTTAGTTTAATTTTTTCAGATATAAACTTTGATACGATTTAATATGTGCAGTAGGCTTATGACTTTTTAACAACCTCGTATCCCTGTATGATATTTTGATGAGTTTTTACCTAAGATTGCATAAAACCTTAAATATAAAGTGATTCCATGAAAAAAGCTTCCGCACAAAAATAAAAGATTTTTTATTTTTCAACACTTTTCACAATTTTTTGAAGTCACTGTAAGCAGATATTTAACTGAGAACAAGGTATAGGGGCACACAGCATAACCAAAATTACATGACCGTGTGTTTCTTTTTGAAGGAAGGGGTTCTATGCGATGACGTGATTTCATGGCATATTTTGCATTGGTTCAAAGCAAGTCGTGAAAGATCCGATCTTTTCACCAGCATTTGAATCATTTGTACAGATCACTGCAGATTCCAGAATTTATATGAATATGACTTAAGCTTTTGACCCAAAATCGAAATTAAAAAAAAAACGATTTTTAAATTGCTTACGTTTCAGATCAAATGCGTGGTAAAACATACGCAAAATTTTTAAGGGTGAAAGATAACAGACAATACAATAAGAAACGAAAAATATGTAAAAACCCGATTTTAACGTCAATTTTTGAAAGCATTTTTGTATCTTCACAAAGGACTGTGCCAATAAGTGAGTTAAGCGATTTGAAGACAACTCAATGAAATTGTTAGTCCTGATGTCAAACACAGACACTTTTTTGAAATCTTAATTATGTAAACAAGTTTTTACGTCATTTGGAATACATGTTGTAGTCGAACTGCATACAATCGCGGTTTATGCTTGCCGCAAAGAAAAGAAAACCACGTAATCGATACAGACACGTGCCCATACGGATTACAATTATACTCGTATACATATACTTACATACATATACTATGTAGTATGTAAACTACATGATTATTTTCATAAAAAATATAAACAAATCAAAATCTTGGCACGCGTATTCAGAAAAAGAGAATTACCGACGATCAAACATGAATAAATAGGGCAATGTAGAATTCGTTTTGGTCTGACATAATACAGTGTTGGCGGGAGTTTCTTTGTTATTATATTTCTGCATTGTTGTTGTTGTTTCACTTGTTGATATAATACATTTACAATGTTCTGACTGACCTACCCTAATGTTAATAATACAGATTTATGTGTGTGTGTCAATGAGTATAATAAATATTTATAAACTATAAAGAATAACAACTGTCACACTCAACTGCACTTTACTACATGATCAAAATCAGGGATGGAAAATTTGATACATTCGTACTTTCTGGAGTAATTTTTCCAATTGTTGCAGACCCCTATTACTCGAGCTAGAAATATAGAACTGTGGTGGTCGTTATCCACATAAAGGAAAAGAATATAGTCACTTAAATTCTATTCAAAAACATAATTTTTATATAACCTTTTATAATTAAATATAACCTTTTGTAATTAAAAATTATTCAACAAAATAAATTCTTTAATTCTTCTTCTGAAAATCAAGAGGAGGTTGATGAAATAACTTATATAAGTGGTGTACTACAAAACGAAATATCATTGTTAGTATCAATATTCGTTTCAGTAAAACGCAGTTCTGTTTTTGTAGGTAAAATTATAAGGTGAACATATCCTAATGAAGTACATTAAAATTTATATTTTTATCCACTTCTATCTATGGAAAAGTCTATAAAATTTTTGCCAGTAGTAGTACTTTTTATAGGTCTGTTTAAAAATGTATTTCCCATCACTGATTTCAACGGGAGTAATATTGAATGAGATCCCGAGTCAAAAGGGAGACTTAATTGACACTCAACTGCGTAAACGAATAAAACACAACAAAAACTTGTAAAAAACTACCTTGAGGTTCGACTTGATTAATATGTGTAAATATTTAATGAAATAATATATGTAAATAATAAAACTAAGAAGGGAAAGAGAACCAACACTGGAAAATTATGGCAAATACCGATAGAGATTTTACATTACAGTGCGAAACATAATCGTATAATATCCGTTCAATGTAATGATGCAATGTTTTACATAAACAAAGTATGTCTGTGTACGAGTAAGAAACATGAATGAAATACATTTCTAATACAACGTCAGTCAATAAATGATTACAATTTTATAGTATTTACGATTTCAATTTTATTGCTGCTCTCTTACTGTGCAAACTCTCATGGTGTAGTTCTTGTGTTATCGGCAAATTAATACAATTAATTTTTGAAAATGCGTTCTTTTGTTATTCTTTTTATTCGTAATATTTGACTTTGTATGTGTGTCTTTTGTATTAATTAACGACTGAATAAAATGCTCCGGTAATATCTAATAAATTAAACAAAAAAAAAATCATCAAAAGTAATTATATTAAAATATTATATAATATGATGGTATGATTGGAGAGGGGAAATGGGTAAATACCGAAATGGTAAATACCCATTAGTTGGGTATATCGTGAATAAATTGGTAAGTACACAGAAATTTACCCAATATGTGGCTATAAACTACATAAAATACAATCGGAAGATTTCCGATGAACAATCGCAATTTTATAGCAAATTTTAACTGACTACAATAATTTGGATATGGCTATGATTAATCCATATTTTAGTTAACCTCTCATATTCCAAAACGACCGAACCCACATGTTAAAAAAACTCAAACTGACTATACTGATTTAACCGGTTCCTTTTGCATTTTACAACACTAGGTTGTACTACCTGCTAAAACAATACAATATGGAGTTTCTTAGCATTTATTTCAAACGATTCCGATTGGATCAGTATAGTCAGTTTGGTTTACGAACATGTCGGTTATATGCTGTTTATATTAGAACTTTTTGCGGGGTTAACCTTCTTTATGAGGATTTGTTTGACGTATATGTAATGGAATTGACATTTAAAACCCAGTGGGTTTGTTAAATCCGGTTATATATAAACGTACTAGTAGGCCGGTTTGCCGCTAAGCACCTCATATATAGTAATAACATAATTTTTTGTATGTAAAAGCCTGTAGAGCAATTGATAATTTTGAGATTTGCGTCCTCTTCGACAAAGCTCGATTTGGCATATAGAATGTTCAGTCCGTGTGATTAAACCGATTTTCTTTTATTCTTTTTGATCCTGTCTGACAAAAGAACAAGTATGAAAGTATCGGTCAGCTGTGCTGACGGATAAATACCCTCAGCATCTGTAGGTACCGTAATGTGGGGCTATACCAAATCATTGATATAAAAGATGTTCAATAAGTAAACTTCTGATTCAAACAGAATTCAAAATATTAAATTACGTTAAACTAAGTTTGGAAGATTTTTTTGAAAAAGTTTGAGAGTTATTTTGCGTTCTAGACCTTGCCGGCAGGGTTTTTGGGTCAGTATATCAGGAAGTACGGACTTACTCCGAAAACACTTTTACCGTTTTAAAGAGAGCAGCTAGGACAAGCTATTGAAAAAAAATCAAAACGATCCGAGAGGAGCTGTTAAACTTCACTTTTCCGGATTATGTGTGGTAGCTACCCGAAGAAGTGGACCGATGTAGTCCATATTCAACCCGATGTATATTTGGAAGGAATAATACGACATACAAAGTTAGGACCAAATCGATTGCTCACTTCGGAGTTATCGTTCACACAATTCGACAGAAAAATTTGAACTTTTGTGGGGGAGGTACTAGAAGGAGTGGACCGATATATTCCATATTCCAACCTGATACATGACTGGATGAAATAATACGATGTGAAAAGTTTGGACAAATCAGAAAGCCATTTTAGTTGGTGCCGCCAGGGTTTCTTGGAGCTTTTGGGCCATTATTTCAAGGAAGTAGCTACTTGCTCCCTAAAAATAATTGAACCATCGTAAAGGGACCGCATGCACAACCTGTTGAAAAACTTTCGAAACGATCCGAGAGGAGCTATTAAATTTCACTTATTCCGAGTTTTGGTGGTAGGTACCCGAAGAAGTGGACCGATATAATCCATATTCGAACCCGATTTATATATGTAAGAAATAATACGATGTGCTACGTTTTGGACCAAATCGATTGATCTGTTCGAGAATTTTCGGAACATTTTTTAACTTTTGTGGGGGAGGTACCCGAAAGAGTAGACCAATATGGCCTACCTTCGAACTTAAACTAAGTTTGGGCAAAATATTACGAAGTGCATGAAAGTATACACGGCAAAAACCAAAAATGTTTTACAATCGATGAATCCGAAATTCACACATTCAGAATTCGCGAACTGTTAACATATTCTATATAGTATGACTGAAATTCTTTAAAATGAAGTGTTTTAGTAGGAATCCCATAAGGTCGATCATTAAAATTTACGTGGATGATGTGTTGGCATTAATGAAGAAAAATAGGTAAAAATGGGTTGAAGCCAACAAGTTTTTATGCTCCCTTCCGATTTCTGGCTTAACCCTTCATTTTATAGACCTATGCCCAAAGAAAGACTCAAAGAATACTCCATGGGCAATATGATACTAGTGTATCATTTTCCGATATATCCACTGCATCCACCTAAAATTTTTGCTAACATTTTGAACCCGGAATTTCGGGGTTTTTGAGGAATTTAGGTTTTTACCATATACCCTCGTTAGCCTAAAGGCTGCGGGTATAAAAACTAAATGTAATTTAACCAAAATATGTGTGACTTAAATACTGGGACATTTCGGGGCCAATATGTCGGGAAATATTGGCTTCCACTAGCAAAATAATATAAAGTTGTAGTTATGATCACAAGAAACGGCCCCAAGAAACGTCCCGCTATTAAACATTTAATATCGTCTTTGACTGGATTTTAGCACGAAAGTATTGAAATTTTGGGGGAGGAGGTAATTTTAAACTGTCCATTTAAAAACTATTCCATAACTCCCATATATGGGTTTGTTTTAATAATAACAACTATTGTGTTATTTTGGAGGATAAATATACGGTAGACACCAGAGCGTAAATTTTATTTTATAATCATCTAAATATTCGGTTTCGCTGGAAATGTAGCTTAAATGGTCCAACAAGAAGTAATTTTTTCATCGTATTGTAACTGATGATGAATAATGGATAACCTTATGTGTGAAAAGTCGTAAAAGCCTGGTCAACTAGTCAAGTCGAACCTGAAGCCAAATATGTATGGGGTCAAGGCCATTTTCTGAATTTGGCATTTTTATGAGCTGGGAACAATGAATCAGATGATTTCATAGGGCCTAAGCGAACACAACATATTCGTTTGAGTACAGCAATCTACAATCAAGTAAGAGAGGATTATAATCGGGCGGGGCCGACCATTTAATACCCTACACCACTATGTGTAATGTAAATACGAGATGTAAAGTCGTACCGTTTAATTCTGCGCCAGTCTGATACAATGACCATACGATGACCTCCTTTGTAAAGAAGCTTACTAGGAAATCTGAATTGGTGTTGTTTCAAAATATGATAAAATGAGTTCAGCCATCACCGTACAGCAAAGGCCCTGTGAAAATGCAACGCTTCGAGAAAACTTTTCTCAATTCTGTGTTGAAATTTCTCATAGAAATTACTATAAAAAATTAGCGTCAGTTCTAACGAACGCGGTGGCTACCAATAAGATACCCATATCATTTCAAAATTTATGGCTTCTCTAATAAGGTCAATCAAAACGACGATAACATTCCTGAGTTAGCCATGTCTTAGCTGTTTCACGATGTATATCGTGAAAAAAACGACTTATATTGTTATTCTCATTTCAAAATAGTATAAATTGAAAGACAATATCTACCTTTCCACATAAAACAAAATACATATAAAAATATATGGGTCCGAAGATCTATTGAAACATAATTCATACTCTTAAAGCAGAAAATCTCCTCTTTCAAACGCTTCCTTTGCATTCCATTTGATATTCCATCAGGTTAAGAAAATATAACCAGATGATTTCAACCATAGGTGAAAATGTGTTGAAGTAAATAACTTTTTTGTGTTCTATCTTGATTTCTGGCTAAACCACGCAACATTCAGACCTGTGCTCAAAGAAAGAATTAAAGAATACCCCCTGAATTTTTCTTATAATTAGAGGTGCCTTCATCTGAAGAAAAAAATAGAAAATAGTAAAAAATATTATTGTAGAACTCGTGATTCCATGCCGTTTGATGTATATCTCATGAGTCTGCTCCGTAAAGCTTCCTAGTAATAGGAGTCCAAAGGCGAAAATTTTTTTTGATTATTTTCACATACATGTAATCCTTTATACACGATTATAATATTTGTGGCATAAATTACAGAATTTCTGGAGATCCCTTGATTCAGAGATCTCGTATTTAACCCAAAATAAAATATGTTATATTGACGCATTTTTAGTAGACGGTTACTGTAATCAGATGCACATCGCGCAATTTTTGCCCACTTGAAGATTTTTTGAACAAAAAGATGCAACTGATGGCAGACTTTGGCCGCTGAATGATACACACATGTGAAAATCTATACATATTGATATATACAACTTGTAGGTTTTTTTCTTTGGTTGTAATTTCAACATTACTCTAGATTTCATACTGCTATTCCTTGTCACGATGACAAACTATTTTCCTTAAAGAAGTTTTAGCAAATTACTTCAGTTTTTGTATCGAAATTTAGCGAAATAATAGAAGAACTCCCAATTTTTTTATTCTCAAATTTTTTGCATTAAAATATTTAATTTGAAATTATATTCCAACAATGAGCTTTTCATTTTGTTATTGCTGTAATATGCAAGTTATAGGCAAAATCTATACAATTTTGGTCTCACATTTTTCTAAGCGTTGTCTAGACTCTGTACGTACTTTTAAATTATTTTTGGATATTTATTTTCTACGAAAATAAAAACAAATTTAAGAAATATTTAGGCATCTGCATATAGATATCAAATTCTGTTTACGATATACCCACCATACCACTGCTATCGAAAACGATATCCTTTTCAAATGTTTCTCGATAGTTTTGCGGATATTTTGTTCGAAAACGACACACGAGAATGAATTGAAAACGATTCATTCGTCGCTCAGTTTGAGGCAGGAAATCCTTCGATTTCGAATATCGTTAATAATATTATTAGCGAATGCTTGAAGATAGTTTTTACAATAGTGACGAAAAACATTTTTGGTGGAGTTTGTTTGATGTTTCTGTTATGTGCCTTTTCGTCTTTATTTGTTTGTTATGTTTGCGCTTTGATGAGTAACTGTTGATAAACATTGTTGTCTTGTATTTTGTAACATAGCCATATGTTGTGTTTCTCAACACTTATTGTTTATATTATTCCTAGCATTTATATCAACATTTTTTGAAAAAAGCAAATGGGAATTTTTTTGAAATTACCAAAAATTATTTTTGAATACAAAACAAATCCAAAGTAAAAATGTTTCTCGAAACATTTTTGCCTGTTAAGAAAAACATTTGCTAAATGTTCGAAAATAATATCGTTTTCGAACTTTTGGCGAATAAAAGAAAAACACAAAAAAAAACATTTGCTAAATGTTCGAAATTGATATTGTTTCCGAACATTTGTGGCGAACAATCGAATAATATCAGCAACTGGTATGGGGGGTATACATATATTTTCTTAAAATAATATTCCAATAATGAACTTTCCTTTTTGTTGTTGCTGTAATATGCAAGTTATAGGCCCAATCTTTAAAATATTGGTCTCACATTTTTCGAAGCGTTGTCTAGACTCTGTACGTATTTTTAATTAATTTTTGGGGATTTATATGGACCCAGAGTGCATAATAAATTAATTTAATCCTTTTTTTTCCATGAAAATAAAAACAAATTTATGAAATATTTATGCATCTGTGGGTAGATATCAAATTCTGTTAACGATTTATACATATATTTTCTTATTACAATCCAAAGTAGATTTTTAATATTTTTTTCTTTATAAGGGAATAAAACTCCTAATAACATTTGGGCATCCATTTTGTGAACGCGAAAAGATTTGAAACCACAATTTTTTCTTAACCCATGTCCAAAATTTCGGGGGTGTATGTAAAATGACAATTTTGTTGTACATATGAGTTTACATGTGAATATACAAATAAAAATAAAATACGTATAAAACAGATGGTCTGATGGCAACTTAAGAAAGAAAACCAAAAAGTCATATAACATGGCACAGTGGTGGCACTTACATGGAAAGGTGTGAAACAAATACTTCTAAATGCTATATCGAACTGAAATTTATCAATGGATCATAGTGGCCTAAAAACACTCGACGTAAAATATTGGGGTCCTCGGTCCAAAATTTCGCGTGGTTCCCATGAAACGAATCCATGAAACCCACGAAAAATTGTCAGTATTGGCATATGATTTGGTTTACTCCCCTATGATTTATATATCGATTTATTTGGGCAGATGTCAACCAAATATTCTAAGCGACTATGTTCTTATAATGATCTCAGACTTCAGAACACCATCTTATAATGAAATGTCATATCGGTCCACTTTTGACCACAGCCTGCATATAGGGTTACCGTCATTTTTTGGTACTTCATAAGATTTAACCACATTTGTCTGCAGAATTACTTGTAATAATGTATTTTTGGTTCTCAATGCGAGGAAAAATCTACACTTTTTAGCGTGGTTAGGGTGTCCCAAAAATAAAATAAGTTATTTGTTAAAGTGAATACCCCCAAATCTTTTTTTTCGCGAGTTTTCAATACAGCTCTAAGTTACCATGGCCATAGAAATCGCTAATTGTACAAAAAACATTATATTGAAACCAAATTTAAGAAGGGATAATAAAATTACTTAAAAATACTCCTAAAAATACTAATTCAGCAACTAAAAAAGGGTGTTAAACTTTTGGTCATAACTGCCAAAACCGCAAATTTCCGCACAAAGTCTATACAGTTTTGAAATCTACAGGCGCTAGGCTTCAATTTGGTACTAGTGGCAATTTGTGCGAATTTTTGGATAGTAACTTAAACTTTAAGGAAGTCCATACATCTATATTAAATATTTTCATTTTGACCGATATTATAACCAAAATATATGGCAACCTTGCAATTTAAAGGAATTTTCATAACTAGAAAAATGAAGCTAAGGCAACTTAATAAATAATTCAACTTAAGTTAAGGCATTAAAAATGGTCCTTTGTTTCATAAATTCTTAAAATATAACCATTTTTTTCTCATTTTTAAATACAATTTTTTCTTCAAAATTAGTCATACTTGTGCGGCTTTTTCTCCTTAAGAACCGCGAAAAATGGAAAGAATAAGTTGAGTTTCGAAAAATTTGGAATGTTTTGAAGCGATTTGCATTTTTAAATTTTTAAGACGATGTCATGAATTTTTTTATTTTTGTCGTTGGGCAAATCCACTGTGCATGGGTCGTATACTCCTTGAAAACTCATGTGACGTATACGTTAAAGAGTATTAAAAAAACATGTGAGTAAAGGAGTCGCACAGTAGAAAAAGGTGCAGATTTAGCGCGCCAAAAACAGATGTCGATGTTTTATTGTATGTTTGACCATATTTTGGTAAAGAACACCTCTTGATTGACAACTTGACTTAATTTGGTAAATTTGTATTTTTACCCAGAGTACGGTACCTCGCGGTACGGTAGGTACTCGTTTTCATATAGCCCCCCATAGGATATAACATTTTTCGTTGCAGATTATTGCAGCTACAATTTTCACAAATTTGTTAAGAGCTATGTTTACTAAAAATAAAATTTTAACTGCAAAATCCGAATTACAATAAATAATTTCTTGTAAGAAATATTTTTTAACTTGCCTGCTGTCACCAAATGTGCAATACGAAAACCCTTATAAATTGCTTCGCAGGAAATCTGCATGCGACAATCGCAAATTTAGCATTAAAATATACTACCGAAACCTCTCTAAAAATTGTCATTAAAAATGAACCGTTATTCCACTCTGGCTGATGCAAAACAAATTATTTTAAATGCAGTTAGATTTTGGGGACTCTTAAGACACTACAATACTGTAGTAATATATTTTAAATTGGCGTATATGATTTGTTTCACTTTTTTCGCCACTGTTGGTCGCTACTTGGGACGTGAAAGGGGACAGGTTTTCAAATATCCCGGGATTCGGTATTTCGAAAAATTTTAACCCTCGTTTCCGGGATTTTCGGAGCAATTTCGGGACAGCAGGATTTGTCGAGACTAACCACTATATGAGTAATCTGTAAAGTAAAAAATTAAAATTTTCTACAGATTGTTTTTTATTTTGTATGATTGCGACATATTCGTCCGGTCATACATATATAAATTGATAAACAAGGTAATATAATATAGCACATACATACATACGTCATCATTACTGGAAACGTAAGGTTCCATTTGCCTTAATTTCTAATAGACAATCGGACCTGTTTGTCTATATATTATTAAAAAAACAATACTAAAAGACTTTTAGAAATAGCTTTCGCTGATTTTTACCGAATCGACCAATGGAAAAATTATCAAGAGTTTGAGTTGTTTCATAACTAAAGACTTCAAGACCCTGTACATTATTGTAATTTGCATGTATTTAAAAACTGGGAGTTAATTGATTTGACAAATTCTCTATTATCCTTGCGACATTTTGTGTGGCATGGAAGGTAAATGTGGTTCTATACAAACAAAACAACGAAGGAACCTATTTATATGTTGGAGAGTAGTTTAGTTATCTAACCACTACATTGATGTAATTTTAATCAAGGGAAAGGTCAAGAGGTGGTTCTCTTGTTTAGTTTTCGTAATTTGCCGGAATATGTCCATAGAAATTAAAATATGAGCCAAAAATTATTTTTCCCAAATATAACTCACGTGAGCAGGATGTGTCTACAAGGAATAAAGATATAAGTTATATATTAAAAATTTTCACACAATAGTTTCGATCCATTTTACCCGCTAAATACTATCTGATCATCATATTAAATTGCAAGCTTATTCTCTGTCATAAACTCAAACCTTATTTAAAATTAGAGCTGATCAGACTATTATTGCGGCCTACAGACACGAATCGCTAAATATCTTTATCTCGTCGAGATATGAAAAATTGTATACCAAATTGGGGCGTATACGAAGAATATTTTGCGGAGTTGCACGAATTTTTAGCAAAACAAAATTATAATACCCTTCCCACATTGTGGAGTAATAATAAGGTAATAACATCAGAAATAAACCTTTATAATTTGTGTTATTTTCGAAAAAACGTCGTTCTATCTATTTTCGCTGTACGTTGTTAGATTTTTTATGTTTCTTTTTTTAGGTTCTAATAAATGGTGATTGGCGCTATCGTGATCAAAAAATAGACATCTATAAAGAATTAAAATTAACCCAAAAACATACTAATCAGTCAGCGATTAATTTAAATTTTGTTTTATTTATTTTTAATTTTTGTATGTGTATAGTAAAATTTAATTTCTGATATTTAAATGTTAATTCTTTCTTTTTTCAAAAATAAATAAAATTTTCTTAACCCTGGAATCCATCATCTAACTTTAACTTAAACTTAATTCACTTTGCGTCGTTTCACCTTGAGTTAAACTTTGTTGGAACTTACATATTAACGACGCGAGTTGGCTATAACTCGAATAGCTTTCGAATAGATGTGAACAATTTTTCCTTGAAGTACAAAGTCGTTTATTTCCTTTTCTTTCTTTTCAACATTTGTTTGAAAATGCAATTGTCTTTCCAACGTAAAGCCTCCGTACATAAGAGGCATAGAATTCTTGCTCAATTTATTTTAGGCAAAAGAATAAAGAACGGCCGAGACAAATTCGAACTAGGTTGTCCCTTTCCTTTTAGTCTTGTACCCAAATTAACGTAAGCAAGAAAGCCCCCAGCTTATATGCGTAGGCCTTTAAGGTACTTGTTTTGAGATATATTTCTAAAGTAACTTCATGTTCTAAAGTAACTTCAAAAATCCTGGGATCCTGAAGAAATAAATCCCGAAAATCCGAGTTTTTGGATTCGGGATTGCCATCCCTAGTTAGGAGGCATTCGACCTCAAACTAGACATAAAGACATTGAACGAACGATTCCAAATGCAGAGATTTTTTTTATTTTCAATTTATAATTTCATCTTTATTTACAGTTGTTTTTTACGTACATATATACATGTTTTCGAGATTTTATTTACATATACTACATCGATTAAAATATATTATTTTTATTATTAAAATAATTTGTACTTATGTGTTAATAAATGTAAAGGTAAAATAGGAAAACCCTTTATTTGAAAAAATTTACAATTAAAATTTATTGAAAATGTTGTGCATATAGTGTAATGTTACTAATACAAGTAACTTACATATATACACTATTTTCTATTTGGTGAATTACTATTACATTGATAAATATGCTGTTTCTCTACATTCTCTTATTATTTCATAAGAAGAATTTTCAATTCTGAACAAAAAGTTATCATTAAACCTTTGGATAAATTCATGGATTTTTTCGTATTTAGTCTCATTATGAAGACGGTCTGTTGGATATCGCCAATTTTTTTTGTGTATTATTTTGAGGCATTTATTTTGAAGTACTTGTAATTTTTTAATATGGGTTTTAGCTGCCTTATGCCAAACTGGACATCCATATATAAGAGTAGGTCGAATGACACTTTTATAAATAAGATTTTTGTTTTTTATTGATAGTGATGATCTTTTATTAAGTAAGGGCCATAATGATCTTATTGTTGTCAAACATTTTTTGCGAACTTCATCGATGTGGTTTCTGAATAACACTTTTTTATCCAACGTTATCCCCAGATATTTAACATGATCTTTGATCTGCACTGTTTCGTTGTCACATTGTACATGACGAGAAGGGCATCGTTTTGGCGAATTATTGTACGGGAAAATTATGGCTTGGGTTTTTGTTGTGTTTATTTTTATTTTCCACTTGTAGAAATACTTTTTATAAGATGCCAATCCTTTTTCCATTTTCTTAAGGAGTGCCTTGGTTATCTTACTTGATGTAATGAGAGCTGTGTCGTCAGCATAATACGCAGTTTTTATGAATGGTGGAGGAGAGAAATCTGAAGTATATAATGAGTACAGCAAAGGAGATAAAACGGATCCTTGAGGGAGGCCCGAATAGACAATTTTTGTAGAGGAGCTGGTTCCATTTACTTGCACTAGGAAAGATCTGTCATTAAGGAATTCATCCACGAGTTTACATAAATATTTTGGAATCCCAGATTTAAGTAGCTTAAAAATTAGGCCATTATGCCAGACAGTGTCAAAGGCCTTTTCAATATCTGAAAGAATCATTCCGGTGGAAAGTTTTTTCTTTTATTAGACAAGATAATGTTTTTGATCCTGGTAACTTGATGAACACTACTATGTTCTTTTCTAAAACCGAATTGCTTTTTTGCTATAAGGGAATGTTCTGTAGCAAAATCATACAGTCTCTTATGAACTATTTTCTCGAACAGTTTTCCAATGTTACTTAGCAAGCTAATTGGTCTGTAGCTTTTGGGATCGCACTTTGGCTTGTTTGGCTTCTGAATGGGTATGACTTTTGCTAGTTTGAATTGTTTGGGGAAATAATTCAACTTAATACAACCGTTGAATATTACAACCAATAGCTTTATGGCTCTTATTGGAAGATGTTTTAGTAGTATGTTGGATATGTTGTCCAGTCCAGGAGATTTTGACATTTTCAAGTTTTTAATAATGTCGAATAACTCAACAAACGATGTAAATATTGCTTCCAAATGCAGAGAAGGCAGGTTACCATGTATGTAGTCCCTCAGGTAGGTGCTTGCTCATAAAATGAACCAACAATTTGCTCCGTCATTGTTTCTTTATTTAAAACTCCTTTCTACAGGTTACAGGCAGGTTACCATGTATGTAGTCCCTCAGGTAGGTGCTTGCTCATAAAATGAACCAACAATTTGCTCCGTCATTGTTTCTTTATTTAAAACTCCTTTCTACAGGTTACAGGCAGGTTACCATGTATGTAGTCCCTCAGGTAGGTGCTTGCTCATAAAATGAACCAACAATTTGCTCCGTCATTGATTTCTTTATTTAAAACTCCTTTCTACAAGGTTTTGAAGTTTCAACACTAACGAACGCTGTATATTTTCCATCTTCACGATATCCGTGGGACTCAAAGATATGGTAATCATAACAGTCAATTTATTCGTTCGATCGATTTGCTTCCCCTAGACATAGGCTTGAGTTTCAATTGGATCGTCCTCTTTGTATGTCCTTTTGTTGTTTTTCCCCAGTCTTTTAATTTTGCCTGTCAGTGGTGGGTGAAAAATTTCGTGATGACTGCTAGATGCACATGTCTCCAGAAACATTACATTTCCGATTACTTTCATAAGTTATACTAATTGATAAACTCCACTTTGCCAAATCTCAGCACTCCCGAATTTCTACTCCTTTCTTTTTTCTGCAAAAAAGGTGCTGCTCTGCTCCCCTTTTCTCCCGTACTAGTTGCTACGACACGTTGGTCATAACGTGGCTGGAACCTATTCAATAAAATTAATTTGATTAATTTGATTTTTTGGTCGAGGTGCTTAAATCTGGTACTTCCACTTTTTAGTCGCTGCGAAGTCTATCAGCCTCATTCCACTGTCAATTATTTCACTGTGGAGACTGAATTTCCCAGCAGTTAGACCAAGATATTCTCCTTTCCAATTTTGGCATTAAAATGGCTTAGAATAATTTTAATGTCATTGACAAGACACCAGTCACATGTGTTTACTAGGCGCTTCTGGCCGCAGATAAGACTAATGTTGAAGTATATAGCTTTTATCTGAACTGTAGCAAGACTTTCTTCCACCGATGTGAAACTGGAGACCAAATGTTTTTATCTGCGACTCACTACAAATCCACAACCAAACTCGTTGCAGTTGTAACGCAGTGGGTCACCCTTAGGTGTTGTTGTGACACCTTTCATGTGTGATAATATAAGTCTTGTAGTAATATAGGCCTTGCAAGTAGATCTGCCAATGCGAAAATTCTCTGTAAAGAGTCCGAACTTTTCATGTGCAGATTCACAGATCATGTCATTAAAAACGTTTGTTTTTATAGGTGTGGGTACTAACCCAAGTTTTTATTGTTTTTATCGATGAGTGCCCGGTCCGTGTTAGTTTACTACCTTTAACGAATGTTATGAAAATTAAATGTAAAACTTAGATAAAATCAATAAAGGACGTAGTCAGAAATGCATCTCGATTCCATTTCGAACGAACAAAATTTGATGTTTTGTTAGTAAAATATACAAAAAATGTCTAAAATTACCATTTACTACATCGGTGAATTCAGTTCAATAATCTTAAAATTCGGCACTGAGTTCACTATATTTAAACATATTATAATTTACATGACAGACAGATATATCTGATGTCTGCCATTAATCGACGTAAGAAACTAAGAAATATAAATTCAATTAATTTTCCTCCCAGTCTAATTAAGTGTCATCTAGCTAAATTCCCTATTTTGCCGTTCAATAATATTCGCAACAATAAATTAAATCAGTTCTACTATTGCCACCTGTTTAACTTGTGCATATATAGGTCACATTAATACAATTCTCACATGTAATCGCTTAAAGTATTTGCCTCAAGTCATACTATTTGATAATCTTGTAATCAGTTCAAAGTCATTAGAAACACGAGCCAAATATTTGCGTACTGAATTTGAAATGTTGTAATATTCAGTTTGTACACATTCGATTTCTATTAGGAAAAAATACAAACAAATTAAATCAAACAAATTCTTAGTTGCTATGTAAAAACGTTGCAAATGCATATTTGCATAGCCGCTTGCCTATATAAATTCAACAATAAATGATTTCGGTGTGCGGTGACAAAAAAATCGTAAGCATCGAATTATGCGAATTCGACGAATTAAATTCAATTTTAAACAAGATTTTGTCCCAAGATAAGACACTTTACAAAAAGTCTATGACAGTTACCAATACGTTTTGAATACGAAACACATTTCCAAAAATCTGGAAAACATTTTGTTAGACTAAAGGTAAGGTCACATTAGGCAAATATTTGCTCCAGCGACCCGCATTGTGCGCTTATTGAGATCAAGTTAGTGTTAATAATACATTGAATTTATGTTCACTTTCTCTCAGTAAGCGCACACTGCCGGTCGCTGGAGCAAATATTTGCCTAATGTAACTCTACCTTAAGTCAATGGCGATAACTTTTTGTCGTTCTTTTTAAAAATTCCAAACATTTTCTTAATGTCTTCATACACTATGAAAAATACATTTGATTCATTTCAATACTATTAATACAAGACAATATCAACCCTATTAACAACTATCCCAATTGGCATCCCTATAACCTCACACTCCACATTTTCTGAGCAAAAAATTAATGCATTTTTAAAAATGCATTTAAACTCAGTGACTATTTTAAATGAATTCTTATTTAACACATTTGAAATGCGAATATGACAACTGGCTACTTTGTAAAATCAAATCGCCAACACACCTCTACTTAGTCACAATTCTTATGCATGTTGTTGTTGTTGTTGTTGTTTTTTTTTTTTTTTTTTTTTTTTTGCTACTGGTTCATATCAAATTCACAGATATGCAACGATTAGCCACCATAAGCGTGACCAGATAAATTCATTTAAATACCGGTTAGACACTTGCTAGACAGACAAGTGTATGTCTGTCAATCTATCTGACTAATTGGACCAATATGTTTAAAAAAATTGATAAAGTTTCGTGGGCACCAAAAAAATAATCGCATAACCACAAAAGTAAGATATACATAAGACAATAAATATTGGCTACCAAAACTTTTTCTGACAAGCAATTCAGAAAGTAAAGTATGTACTCGTATTATGTGACTTACGAATAAGAATTCAAAATTATTACCCACCACATAATCAGCTGAAAACTATGAAAAGCTCTGTAACCGAATTAATTTTAACCCTCGTATATTTTTGTTGAATTCAAGATAATGGCCACAAAGCTTCAATATAGAGCTTTGAAACTTAGCTTTAGGATGAGGCACACTTTTATTGTACCTCCTGGATCTCCTGGATGTGAAGTATTGCAAGTAATCTATGTGCGAACGAAACCAGACAATTTGAAGTCACTTAAGCCAGATTTGAAATGTCTGTATTGTTGTGTCTGTTTTCCTATTTGTATCATAGCAAAATTGCAATATCAAATAAAATAATTCTAAATCCCCATATGAGGGAGGCCAAGACAACGTAGTGAGCATCTGCATTGGGCCACGTGTTCTTAACCCTGCCGGTTTCTGTGAGAATATGCGGTACGACCTTGTCGATCTTGGAGACCGTTGAACTAGCGTTGGCAGGTGTACAGAGTACAGCATGACCTAGCCGGGAACGACTGGATAGAGTACAGCATGACCGTAGCCGGGAACGACTGGACCGGACTTGAGGGTCTTCCAGATGTAGTCCTTGAATTGTTCCTCTGAGATATTGATAAGCCAGTAATCTCTGCAATTTGTGCCACCTGAAATTCTTAACCTGTTCTTGTTTAGCTGGAATTTTTTGGGGCTAAAACCATATTATAAACATGAGGTCCACTCCCCCACAAAAGTTTAAAATTTTTCGCTAAAATAGTTCTCAAATGGAGTAACCGATTTGGTCCAAACTTTGCATTCCAGATATAAATTAGGTTCAAATATGAACTATATCGGTTTACTCCTTGAAGTGAGTACTCCTTGGGGCGGGCATAAAATTTCAAAAAGTATTTTTTAAAGACTTGCAATGGATGGTTTTGTTACAAATTTTTGGAGGACAATTTCATTCTTCCTTAGAAAAGCTCAAAAAATCCTCCCCAACACCAACTGATGAGCACGACAACTTACGTATTTATACCCTACACCACTATGTTTGTTTTGGTAAAAATTCATGTAGTACCGCGAAATATTCGTCGGAGACCCCTATGTGGTATACCAATCTTCATATCTCGACGAGATAAAGCTGATTGAGATGTGTGTCCGTCTGTCCATTATAAATTGTTATCAAACTCCAGGCCGAAAATTTGTATGGAGATCGGGTTCAGACCAGAATAGATCCCTATTTTTATTGGTGATGATCCTTAAATATTTAGCGAGTGAAATGGACCAAAAACATAATTTTTATCAGATTTTGTAGCTGCTCTGTAGGTCGCAATAATAGTCCGATCGCCTCGAAATTTTAAATATGGTAAGAATATATGACCACGCAGAAGCTTGCAATTTGAGATAGCGATCAGATAATATTTAGAGAGTTAAATGGACCACAACTTTTGTGTGAAAATTGTAAAAATTTTTAATATACTGCTTATATCTTTATTCTGGAAGTGACATTCCGGGCGTGTAAGCTATACTTGGAAGAGGAACGCTTGACCTTTCTATTGATATTAATTGTGTTGGTGCACATGACAAGATAACAGAGCTACAGCCTAATACACTCACTAGAGATTGCAATTATAGATCAATAATCACGAAATTTTAGACGAGGTAAGAGTTTAGGTCGAAGATGAAGCCTACAATTTTTGATGATGACCTGATATTATTTAGCGGGTGCAATGACCCATTGCTTTTGTATGAAAAACAAAAAAATATTTTTGGTCTATATTTTATTTCCTGAAGGGCATATACCGGCAAAGTAGACTACGTATAGAAAACTAACTACTGACCTTCCCCCTGATGCAAATTGCAAAAACGTATCTACTACATAACTGGCCCACTGTCTAATATATAATGGATTTTGTGTGGAGAACCACATTTTCCCATTCAAAGTTTTTGTATTATTGCAAATTACATGGTGTCCAATTGTATTTTTATACATACATTGCAGCATGGGTAGCTTTGCCAGCTTTTTTGAAAATTCCCCAGCCAGGCAACATCAAGTTTTCAACCGTGGAAAAATACCCTTCATTAATGTTGGCGACATTTTCTAAGTATTTCAGCTATGTAAAGTTCTCTACAACTGGTGTCTTAGGACACGCCGTTCGGACTCGGAGTTAAGCTGTGGGGTCCCTTATTATTGTGAATATGAATCGGGGTACACTCACTCAATGATATAAGAGAAGTCTCCCTTTTCGACTATAGCCTTGGCTTACTTGTTTTTTTATTTATTATTTATTTATTGTTGGCGTTTTTTATTGTTGGACTGCAGAATTTTACATCTTTGTGTTTATTTCAGCTTTAGTCCATATTTTGTTGTATTCAAGTATTTGAATAACAACAAAATGTTTTACAGTGGATATGAAATTGATTAGTTGCGGACGGAGGGTCGGGAATACTATAGTTTCAGTTGTCACCAAACAACTTCATCAGTTCCCTTTTCCGCCGACTCTGTATCGATAAACAGGTCAATAAGCCCATCCAGCAAATTAAACAAAATAAGAAATTTGCTATATGGCCCTAAAACTGATTACCCTACAATTTGAGTCGAACTAAAGAATTTTATATCCACCACTGTTTTTATGTCGTCTTTGCTTTGCAAAGAATACGAACATAGTGTGTTGCTTCAATAAGCGGGGGTAAAACAACGAGAAAGTAGTTGTTTTTGCATTACGCATTGATCAACAAGGCCGTGCTGATGCCTATTATTGTTGTTGGCGTTTTTTATTGTTGGACTGCAGAATTTTACATCTTTGTGTTTATTTCAGCTTTAGTCCATATTTTGTTGTATTCAAGTATTTATTTATTTATTTATTTATTTATTTATTTATTTATTTATTTATTTATTTATTTATTTATTTATTTATTTATTTATTTATTTATTTATTTATTTATTTATTTATTTATTTATTTATTTATTTATTTATTTATTTATTTATTTATTTATTTATTTATTTATTTATTTATTTATTTATTTATTTATTTATTTATTTATTTATTTATTTATTTATTTATTTATTTATTTATTTATTTATTTATTTATTTATTTATTTATTTATTTATTTATTTATTTATTTATTTATTTATTTATTTATTTATTTATTTATTTATTTATTTATTTATTTATTTATTTATTTATTTATTTATTTATTTATTTATTTATTTATTTATTTATTTATTTATTTATTTATTTATTTATTTATTTATTTATTTATTTATTTATTTATTTATTTATTTATTTATTTATTTATTATTATTATTATTTTTTTTTTTTTGATCAGGACTAAACTTTAAACACCATAAAGTTTCTTCAAAACGTAAATACGAGTAAAGCTCCAAGAACGTATATATTGCAAAAGTGCAAACTTTTCGCTTAAGCCCAGTTTGAGGGATGTTCAAGGACCGTTAAATACTTTTTTATTGAATGTAGCTCCAAAAAATCCTGTGTTGATCAACTGAAATGACTAATGAACGCAATAAGTTGATTATCCGCATTAACCGAAATTCGTAACCTTTCATTTAAAGGTACATCAAGTTCCTAGAAGTTCTATATAGGACAACACCTTCGAGTATTTCCCTCATTTTTACCGAAGATAGTCCCTGTGGTCCTGATTACAACGATAAATTGTTTTTTCGTGGAAAAGTGCATACCTCTAAATGTAATGGTCCAAAAGCTAAAAAAGTTATGCAATGACCAAATAAAATCATTGGACGCGAAATGTAGCACAAGGAATGCTTGATATTGGTCGAACTTTTGTCGTATCGTTATATTACACGCAAATTTAAATCAAGTTCGAAGGTGGCCTATATCTGACAACATCATCCTGTACATTTCCCAATTTCGAGGATTGTTTTGAAATTTTCATGGAAGCTAGTTTTTGTGATTCTAATTACAACATCACATTTTTGTCGTGGACAAGTCGTTGCTTCCTGATATGACCAAAAACTCGAAAATTCCTACGGTGACCAACAGAAATGTATGTTTGGCACGATTACTCTCGAAAGGAATGACTCTCATATATATCACAAATGCCTTCGACGTAGAAGCCGACGGCATGATCGTACAATCATCCGCATACGTTACGATCTCTATGCGTCTGGAGGGTGTGGAATTTCAGAAAGGTTTGTTTAAGTTATCAGTTCGGCGGATATCACCCCGCCTTGGAAAACTCCCTGTTTCACTCTACGGGGTTTGAACTTCTTGTTTCTGAATTCTACAAACGACTGGCGTCAGCACATAAAGTTGTTTATCCAAACGTTTCAAACACTACTAGAGAGTGGTCATCTTCCATAGGTCAAGTGCCAGCATGACTGTTCGATCGTACGGCCTGTTCTGGTTTAGTAATCTACTGATATGTATGGATATGGCTTGTAATGCCAAACAATCGCACGAGGACTTCTTCTGATGCGTTCAATATGTAGGGATCAATTGTCTGGTCGTTGCCGATGCAAAAAAATGTTAATACCAGCTAAATGACAGGCGTTGTAGTTCGACTATAGCAAATGTTTGAATAGAAAGGTCACTCCACACCCAATTTCAACATTATGTGATGGCCGGATTGAGTTCTTCGAAAAAATGTTAAGTCGTTTTCCGCAATTGATGATGATGTTGGGCAACTGGAAAACTGCTTCTCATCATGGGGAGGAGTAGTGGCTCTAGAATATTTGCTACTAGCGACATGAGTGTAATCGGCCTGTACGATTCACCTCTGCCTCCTTGCAAGGCTTCTGTAGCGGAACCACCCTGCAAACTTTCCAGGCTTCTGGTACAATATGGATGGCTAATGATAGTTTTCGGACACTTGTTAAATACCCAACTCCAGATTCATTCAGTTGCTTAAACATTACTATTGATATTCCGTGTGGGCTCAACGGTTTGGATGATTTCGCGTTTCGGATGGCATTGCAACATCGCTCATCGTAAATTGTTCTGGTACCTCCTCGGCTGGGAAGGCTCTTCTTATTCGGCGTAGCAACCTCCTCTACTCCTTTTCATCCTACTACTGTCGGGGTGCTCTATAAACTGACTCATAAAATAACGCGCGCACCTCTTTGCGGCAGTTACTAGCATGCCATTGAAAGTAACAGAAAGTTCTATCATCCTTCATTCCAGGATTCGAGAGCGATTTAACCATTGCCTACAATTTACCTTATCCTGTACCAATGTTGGATTGCTTTAGGTGGTCTAGCCACGTTTTCGTCTTTTGTTCGCCTACTAGCATGTTGCCAGCAAGAGTAAGTTCTCTAACTTTTCAGTCTTTAGTCCCGTCGCCTCTGCTGAGAAATTCGGTCTGATTTCGGGTATTCGATCAACAAGTATGTAGCGAGCGGCTACTGCACAGATGATGTCCAGGAAAATTCTTTAAGCTACCTGAGGATCTGACGGAATGTGCAACTCTCGGAAGCGATGATTGGCAAACCCTTGTCAATCAGCTTCCCCATCGCCCTGAAAAGTACTTTCAAACTCAAGTGAGATAGGTCTGTACTGGATAGACTGGTGTATGACGTAGGCAAGACCTTCCACAAAACGTTTAACCATCGTAATGTTGCCAACTACAGGTGGCGGTGACTTTTGTTTCCTGGATAGCGACGATCATTACGTTTTTCCGACTCATAAAGTCTACAAATACGCTGACCCTCCCTCCTCAGCTTCGATAGATGGGGGATATTCCCGTGGACCGCATTCACACTATAGTTGTTTATGGCATCTGTGACTGCACCGTGTGAAGCCTGCTTAATGGGCCTGCTGATCTAGGGGTTCTCTGTTTTAACGTCAGACCTCTCTTTCTAGATCATGAAGATCCCTTCTGACATGCTTGAATGGGGGAGTCCTATGCACCTTATGGTGATTAGGATGGCTCTCACCGTAAAACCAGAGCAAGTATTGCAACTACTGAAGTATGCCATTGTGGTGCATGCTGATGTGGAGGCAGTTTTGAATATTTTTCTATGGCGTTGCACTCATATTCGGAGACCATACTGACGCCGCATAGCTAATCACAGACCGACCTATCGCGTTATACGTTGGCAACAAGGTTTCTTTATCTGCACCCAAAGTGCAGCTGGCTATGGAATTTGTGGCCTTGTCCCTATATCTCAGCTTGTCGCAGATAGCATGTGCTGACGACATGAACATGCTGTCGAATGTTACCCCTAGAATTTTTGGGTAGTTTGTGGTCGGAATTCTGCTACCTTCGATCATGACATTCTTTTCGTAGATTTAGTGGCGGATATTTGAATGTTCCTCGGGTGGAAAATGTGGTAAGATCAGTTTAATAGGATTTCGGCCTTTCACAAATGACATCTGGGAAGGTATCCAACGCCAAGATCGTACAATCCTCCGCATACTTTGCGATCTCAATACCACGGGGCGGGTCCTTCGATACCGGATTAAAGGACCAAACAACTACCGTATTCCGGCCAGCGGCTGCCACTTCAGTGTACACATGTTGTATTTGTACAAGTGCACGCAAGAAACAAGGCCTCTCTAACATATGTCCCAAATATATTTTGCACCAAACATATATATGTTTGCAACAGTCCCAAACATAACGTATGCTTGGGTCCTGCAAACAAATATATGTTTGGGTGCAAAAAAAATATTTGTTGAGAACATACCCAAAATCCACAAAAACTCACATTTACAAATACACACTTTCATAAATGGTGATGTTCTTACTTCTATTGAAAAGCATAGAAATACCAAACACAAAAGCAACAACAGACGCATATATACATACAAATATAATAAACTTTTAGAGAGGAAAACAAATAACAACTATTAATTATTAAATATAGAAACATTGTTGAACTCTTCTCGTTAGTTGTAAAATAAAACAAATACTTCTTAAAATTTAAATAATCAACGGGAAATCGGCATCTGAAATCAAATGATTATATAATGTAATAAATAGGTATATATAATTGTTCCACAAACATCCCTAATGGGACAAGGGACTTCTCTCATATCAATGAGTGCAGCCCGATTCATATTAGCTCAATGATATTTATCGCCGAGTCCGAACGGCGTGCCTTAAGACACCACTTTGTAGAGAAGTTTTACATGGCTGAAATACTCAGGAAATGTCGCCAACATTACTGAGGGGCACTTTACCACCGCTGAAAAATGTTTGATGTTGCCTGGCTGGCGTGCATACCACTGCACCACGGTGGCACCCATAGGTTCTACGTCTTCTATTGCACCATACATACAGCTCTTTATTATGAAATAAGCGAGAGCCCTGTTTTTACGCTCTTTCATAAAAGTCCTCTCCACACAAAAAAAAAATATGTTCTAACATAAAAAAATGTTGGTACCCAAACAAATAAAATTAATATATGTTACAAAATACTGCAAACGTATATTTGTTTGCAACCAGCCCCATACATATATTTGATTGGATCCAAATATATTTCCAACATACATTTTTCTGAGTGCGCGGTCTTAATACACGCCGTTGGTTGGTTCCATATCATTGAGCTAACATGAAGCGGGGTGCACTCATTTATATGAGAGAAGTCTCCCTTGTCCCTTCTGCGATGTTTGTGGAACAATTATAAATTATTATTGGAAACATAGATCCCATAGGGAAACTTAGATGTCGTTGAACAAATTGGTCGAATATATGACGAATTTTGCAATACAACTTTTCGAACCAAACTAATTGGAATTTAATAGTTTTTTATATTTTTATTCTCTTTGCAGATTTTTAATGGTTATGGCCCTGATATTATTAATGGCAATTGCCATCCTACTCGCCTTCTATTGTAACTTGGATTTGCGTAAATTTTCCGAATGTTATATAAAACCACTACTGCTTAACAAGGATCAATTGAATAAATATGCCAATGATTCGGAGGCTTCGATAACGACAGAGACAGATTATTATCATGCAAAAGAAATACGACCAAAAGGAGTTTTCGATATACCCGGACCAAAGCCGTTACCACTACTCGGTACAAAATGGATTTTTCTGTTATTTTTTCGAAAATACAAAATGTCCAAACTGCATGAGGTATATGCGGGTAAGTATACACAAAGTTTGGATATTTCTTCAAGTTCTAATATCCATCCCATTCTCGTTGCAGATCTAAATCGTAAATATGGTGATATTGTTTTAGAAGTTATGCCTTCTGGTCTACCCATTGTCCATCTGTTCAACCGCGCTGATTTGGAAAAGGTCCTAAAGTATCCCAGCAAATATCCCTTTAGACCACCCACAGAAATTGTGGTAACCTATCGTCGCTCTCGTCCCGAACGCTATGCCAGTGTTGGCATTGTTAATGAGTAAGTTTGCGGTTCTCCTTTAATGTCTTGTCTTCTCTTCTTCGGGGTGTCATCCTTGATTAAATCACTCTTCTGTTTAGACAGGGTCCAACCTGGCAAAAACTCCGTTCCTCGCTGACATCGTTCATAACATCGCCCAGAATATTACAAAACTTTTTGCCAGCCCTTAACTTGGTATGTGATGATTTTATTGATCTTTTAAAAGCAAATAGAGATCCTCATACGTTTGAGGTTACCAATTTTGAAGATATTGCAAATCTGATGGGTCTAGAGGCTGTATGCACCCTAATGCTGGGACGTCGCATGGGTTTTCTTTCCACCAATACCGAACAGCCGGAGAAGATTAAACAATTGGCGGCCGCTGTCAAGCAACTATTTATATCCCAAAGAGATTCCTACTATGGCTTCGGCATGTGGAAATATTTTCCCACGCAAACCTATAGGAAATTTGCCCACGCCGAGGAAACCATTTACGAGTAAGTACAGCCGATCGTAAACGTTTTTAGCGATTATACACCCAGCTCCTAAGAAATCTAGAAAGTAACTTCTCAGTTCATGCATAGTGTGATTTCGGAAATGGTCGACCAGGCTCTGGAAGAGAACAATGCTAATTTTATGCACCACGATGATGATGTGCGCAGTGTTTTTCAACATATTTTGGATCTGAAGGATTTGGATATCAGGGACAAAAAATCAGCTATTATTGATTTCATTGCGGCGGGCATAGAGACGGTAAGATTGGGCGAAGTAAAAAATCAAGGAACTGCACTTTAAGAAATTCCCTCTTCACTTAATTTTTCAGTTAGCCAACACCTTGTTGTTTGTTCTAAGTTCGGTAACGGGCAATGAAGAGGTGATTTCGAAAATTCTTCAAGAATTTCAGGAACATCGTCAAACTATTATACTTCAGGATGCCTTCACCAATGCCCAATTCACCAAAGCCTGTATACAGGAATCGTATCGCATCAGACCGACAGCGTTTTGTTTGGCGCGAATATTAGAAGAAGATATGCAACTATCGGGTTATGATCTAAAAGCAGGGGTAAGTATTGCATGTAGTTTTATAGATGTCGACAGGGTGATGTATAAAGTTACTGTCTAAAAAACAAAATTAATGTTTCTATTTAATGGTAATTAACAAATCAGAGCGCCAACTAATGAAAGATAAGATCTCAAAAGCGGAGTATGACTTTAAAAGCAGCAGCTCCGACAAGTGAAAGAGGCGTTCATAGGGTGTTAGAATATCTAAGAAGAGTCTAAAGGAAAATGTCATACTAATACCCTAGACAGACGGCAGCGTTAATTTGCATTAACTGCCTTAATTCAAATTAATTCGTGCATTATCCACATTCTTAATGCACAAAATTAAACTGAATTTAAAAGGCATTTAGATATTTCAATATGGCAATACCGTAAAAGAGAGCATATATTCATATGAGGGAGAGGGCATACAAGGAAAACTAAAAATTACAGTGCAAACAAAAACAAAACAGCATTCAGCTGTTTCGTAAATGCAGAAACTGTCGTCTGTCAGGGTGAAATTAAATACAGTTCTTAATGCAAATTAACGATGTCGTCTGTCTAGGGTATAATGCTGCCTACTACAGGGGTGATTTATAACAGACTCGACTACTACAGCAGAAACTCATAAAAATACAGACTATAATAAGAGAGACTCCAAAGACTCCGATATTTTTCATAGGGTGTCCGAATAGCACATAAATAACATAAACAACATAAACATAAGTTCGATTAGTACTGACATAACTCACATATGTCCATTAGGGTTATGACTTTTTGACATTTTTCCTCAAAAATGATTTCCTGTAGAAGGGATGAATGAACTTTTGCCTATTAATCACTATGCTATCGTTTACTCCATTGAAATATAAAAAAAGTTCACGCACAAATCGATTTTAAAAAATAATTTTTTGAAAAAATATATGAAATGAAAAAAAAATTTTTTTCAAAAAATTATTTTTTGTTGCACGAATGAATAAATATAAGCCTACTAATAACTATAATAACGTTTATTTCATTCAAATATTAAAAAGTCGCGAAAAAAGTCACTTTGAAAAAATTTCAAATTTTTTGTTTTTTGTTAAAAAATTATATTTTTGAATAAAAGCGTTTACGACATTTTTAAGATTCTCAGAATTGAAGAAAAATAGTGAGAAGTTATTTCATGTGGCTCTAAAGTTTATTTTCAATTATATATCTGTTTTCATTGACTTCAAAAAAATGTCCATAATTTTGATAAATTCACATTTTAAAATCATTTTGTGCGTGAGGTTTTTTCACCGAATCACCTTTTAATTAAGATTTTATGTAATCTTATGGCAAATCTCATCACGCTATGATACAGGGATACGAGGTTGTAAAAAAGTCATAACCCTAATGTCCATATTTATATTAGGCGATTTTCTTTGCGGCAATTGTCAGTTTGAAGGCGAGAGAGGCTAACCCTTTGCCTCTCAACACCCTCTCTCACCAACAAACTGATAAATGAAAAACATGATAAAGAAACTCTTGCAGAAGAACCTCTACAGGATCAACTTGTAGAAAGTCCGACTTGTATATAAGGCCGACTTTCATAGGAGCTCATAGTATATCCGACTACTAAAGAAGAGGTTTATAACAGTTTCCACCACAACAGCAGGAGCTCATACAAAGTAGTAGTAATAGTTCCGACAAGTAGAGCAGAAGTTTATAGGGTGTCCGAATAGCACAGAAGATTTACTACGGTGGGTAATGAACTCCTGCTAAAAAACCTATCAGGATTATGTTATAGAACGAGGCTCACCGATAGTATACTGAAAGAAAATATGGTGCCGGTCTCGGTATGAGGCTATAAAAAGCACTTATAGGAGGTCGGACTAATACAGGAGTATAGAAGGGCGTCAGAAGACTTCGATATTTCAGGATAAGTTAATAAGAGGTCTGACCAACTGTAGAATCAATATTTTAATATTGGAGGAACTCTTAAGCACCCGGACAAGAATAAGCGATATTGATTATTCGATAGGAAAAATTCTTAAGGTGTACCACTAGCACGAAAGGAATTCATAAGTGGTCTAACAATCCAAATAGTCCAGTAAAAGTTATCGACTAATTTGACTACTATACTCGTAGAAGTAGTTCTTTAAAGGTTCGATTAGCGCAGGAAAATCTCTAAGGAGGTCAGTGTAGCGCAAAAGGAGCCCATAAGAGATTCGATAAATACGGAAGAAGCTCATAGGGCAGCGTCAGGCACCATACCTTTCTATTGCATACTTTACGGGGTGTCATTGTGTGAGTGCGTGCTTTTTCAAAGGGTAGAATTGTGTGTATGGAGAGAGCAACGGTAAATGAGCGCACACGGGCGCCTAATTGCCTGACCTGTTCATAGGGTACCCCACTACATCGGTAGGAAAATATAAGAAGATCGAAAAGTACAGGAGGTTCGATTTAGAATAATACTAAGAAGTACTGCAGGAACACACAATAGATTAGGTTTCAAATCTGACTTGGACAGTAATAACACGTTAGAGATACGACATGTATGGCCAAAGTTCAATAGACTTCCGACTACTGCAGGAGGATCGAAAATGACAAATACCGATGAAGTTGTACAGATTTGTGTACACTGAGGTGGCAGCCGCTGGCCAGAACAAGGGTGTTGTGTGGTTCCAGGTCAATCCGGTATCGATTAACCCGCCGCCGAGGAAGGAACAAGAAACCCAAGCCCCATAGAGTGAAACGGGTAGTTCACCAAGGTGAGGTGATATCACCGGAACTATTTAACCGCAACTTCGCCTATATTCCGACCCCTCCCGGCGTATGTGGATGATTGCACGATTTTGGCGTCAGGTACCTTACCCGATGAAATTTGTGAAAGGTTTAACACCTTGATCGAATTAACCACAATTTTTCGCGTGAGGAATATTCTAATATCAGCCACTAAATCAACGGCCACTCTTTTCACCACATGAATGACAGAGGCGAGAACAGAGTTGAATATCATGGTCGACCCCGACCAAAAACTACACTAAAATTCTACGGGGTAGCATTCGACATGCCACAGCTATCTGCGACAAGCTGAGATGTAGGAACAAGGTCCTCAAGCCTCTAGCAGGCAGCACTTGAGGTGCAGATAAAGAAACCTTGTTGACAATATATAACGCGATAGGTCGGTCAATTTGGTCCGCGAATATAAATGCAAACATATTCAAACTTGTCAGAATACCGCCTCAGAACTGCCACAGGGTACCTCCTCATGTCTTCAATGGACAATCTACATGAGGAGACAAAGATTCTTCCAGTACAGCTCGGGTGTTACCTTGAGAGCCATCCTTATCAACATATGGCGGATAGAATTCATATAGGGCAAGGATTGATGATACCTTACAATACCTTACAAGTTTCCAGTCATTCCTAGAACTGGAAATAGACCCAGAGCTATATTGTTACGACAACAACAACAATCGATGAAAGTGCCCACACTTCCGGATGTAATCGAATGTTTTGTTCAAACTTTTCACATAGTAATATTTATTTCTAATGTATCTACAGTTCGATGATGGAGTATGTGGGTCACCTCTTCTTATAATTTAATTTAAAACCAGTAAGGAAAGGATCAAAGTCGGGCGGGGCCGACTATATGATACCCTACACCACTGTGAATATGTAAAATATAAATCGGAGCTATATCCAGATCTAAACCGATTTTGATATAATTTGGCACATTTATTTCCAGACCGAATTCAGTCACACATTCCAAATTTCATCGAAATCGGAAATATATAGCGTGTTTGGTACAGAAAATACGTGAAATCGGCCGAAAATGTATATGGGAGCTATATCCAAATCTGAACCGATTTCGATATAATTTGGCACATTTATTTCTAGACTGAATTCAGTCACACATTCCAAATTTCATCGAAATCGGAAATATATAGCGTGTTTGGTACAGAAAATACGTGAAATCGGCCGAAAATATATATGGGAGCTATATCCAAATCTGAACCGATTTCTATATAATTTGGCACACTTATTTCTATATTAAATTCAGTCAAACATTCCAAATTTCATTAAAATCGGACGTATATAGCGTGATTGTACATCGCATACGTGTAATCGGGCGAACATATATATGGGAGCTTAATCCAAATCTGAACCGATTTCGATATAATTTGGCACATTTATTTTTAGACCAAATTCAGTCACACATTCCAAATTTCATCGAAATCGGACATATATAGCGTGTGTGTTACAGAAAATACGTGAAATCGGCCGAAAATATATATGGGGGCTATACCAAAACTAGGACCGATATAGCCCATCTTCGAACTTGATCTTCCGACGGCTAAAAAAATGGTACTCCCCAATTTTCAGCGAAATCGGTCAACAAATGCGACCTGTATGTTGCGAACGGACGGACGGACGGACGGACGGACGGACATGCATAAATCGACTCAGAAAGTGATTCTATGTATATCCCTAGAAGGAACTATGGGTCTATCTCGCTTCCTTTTGTATGTTACATACAAATGCACTAACACATAATACCCCTTACCACATAGTGGTGTAGGGTATAAAAATATGTCTTACGGCAAGTTGAAATTTTTACCACTGTAAAAGCTTATACGTGTAAAAGCTCATAATGACAACTAACTTCACACATCGCATTAGTTACTCCAAAATCGAGATTATATACATACATATGTCCCCACAACATCCCCGAAATGTCAATGAGTGCACGTTGTTTCATATTGGCTCAATGTTATAAACCTACTTTTATCGCGAACGGCGTGTCTTACGACTTTTTCATGTATGAAATATTCAGGAAATGTAATCCGGCATTACATGAGAGAATTCGCCACCGCCAAAAATTATAATGTTCTGGTCAGGGATTTAACCGATCTTTTGAGTACAAAGTGGACGTGCTTACCACTGCATCATGGTGGCTCCCGCATCGCGATTAAAACGGTATATTTTTGAGTAGTAAAGAATACTTCTAGAATAAGGAAGCCGAATATTCCGAAACACACCGTACTGATATATTTTATTTAAAGACTTTTCAGGGAAAGAGAATTTTGTTCTTGGCTTTTGTTCATTAGAAGAAGTCCGAAATTTGCAATAAAATGCGACTCTTAAAATACTGGGATCTTAAGTTGTAATCTGTACTCCAAATTAAAAAAATGTAGAAACTTGGCAAATGTCATTAGTTGAAGAATTACTTCGTTTCAGATCAATAATCGACGAACCAAATAATAGAAAACATTAAAACTGATTTTATTTGAAAGTAACAAAAGATTCGCAAAACCCTTCTATTTAATTTTTACCCTAATAACATAATTTCTCTTACTTACAGTCAATCCATACTTCTAAATTTTCATCCAAACTCTTGATTTCTGTATAATCACTACTCGTTAAGTTTATTGAGAACCAATCATTTCGTATATAATATCTTCCTCCAACTTCTAGAGCAAATCCCTACCTCAAAATCTACCCATTTACTAATAAACTAACGAATTTGTCCTTACAGACGGTAGTGCTCTGCCAAAACATGATCGCCTGTCACAAGGATAATAACTTTCCAGAGGCCAAGACATTCCATCCTGAGCGATGGATAGACAAGGAGGGCAATTTCGGTGTTAACATTGAAAGTTCAACAATTGTGGTGCCCTTTGGCATTGGAAAGAGGACCTGTCCGGGTAAACGATTTGTGGAAATGGAAATTGTGCTGTTGTTGGCCAAGGTTCGTACGGTTTAATAACAGTTGTTTAAAAAAATCACGTATAATAATTTTCTTCTTTCATTTCAGCTTCTGCTTGCCTTTGATATTAAATTCACAAAGCCGTTGGAAACGGAATTTGAGTTTTTATTAGCGCCTAAAACTCCACTAAGTTTAATACTTCGTGATCGTGTGTTTTAGTCTGCCGCCGTAGGAAAACACACACACAATACCACCACCATACACAACGCGCGTACGGGCAAACAACTAAAAGTATTCTTCTCTATTTTATTCTACTGAGGATTTATTTATTTCTTTTTTAAGAGTTACCAGATTGTTTTTTTTATTTTTAATTTAAGTCAACCGAAAACTAAAAAAAATCGCCACAACAAACGCACAAACTTTAAGTTTAACCTAAAATTGTAGTATAGCATAATTTTGTGATTGTAAATTGTGATGATGTTGTGGCGATTTTTTTGCTGTTTAAAATTATTCATTCCACGTCGAGTGCAATCATATTTTTATTTTATAATTTTTTGGTCAATTCTTAGTTTGTAAGTAGCAGCATTTTTGTGTGAGAGTAACGAAAGACTGTATAACGATATGCAATTAAATGTTATTTATTAAAAAAAAACAAAAACGAAAAGTAAATATTATTTTAAACATTATAAAATAAAACAAAGACAAGAAAGAACATTTAGCTGTAATAACTTCATAATAAAAGAAGAAACTATATAAACGAAAGTGTTTTTGTATTATAGCAACTCGTAAAGACATTCGTTCTGATAGACAATAATTATCATGCAAAATTGTGTTTCTGTTTTTAGCTTTTGAACTTGGTTTTCATCGAAACGGTGTTAATAGTCAGTCTATTTAGACTATGCTGGATTTAACAAATCCAGTCGATTTAAGTTGTAATTTTCATACCATATCTGTCAAATAAATCGAGATAATGCACTTAACAGGCTTTTAAGATTTTCAGTTTTAAATGGGCATAACATCTTATTTTAAATTAATATTTTTTTTAAAGGGGCGACTAATATCTTTCGAACTAACGATATTTTTTAAAAGCTGTTAACAAATACAGGTATGTCACAGAAACCAATTCCGATCGAAAGTGGAATTGATTCCGTATTTAGCTTCTTCAGAAAACGAAAAACGAAGAATTTTTCGGAATGAAACCACTTTTGATTTTGCAAACGGAATTGTGTTTTTATTTTGTTTAAATCTGCCTCTTTAAAACACTCTAAAAACACTTAGAAATAATTGAAATGTTGTTTTATTAACAAATTTACATTTAATTTCGCATTTAAAATAAATAATTAAGTTTTTTGACTTCACAAAATCGATCGGAATCTAAAGAAGCTAAGACAAAAACGATCGAAATGAAATTTCGGAATTGCAAAAATTCCGATCGGAATCTGTGACATGCCTGATAGTTAAGTTATAGTGGTTGAAGTGCAAAAAAAGCATTCAAAACGGGAAAATGCTTTTCCTCGTGCTCTAGGCTTCGTAGAAGATATCAAAGAGAATAACTTATTTCTTATTTATTAATATTTATTTGCAATCAATATGTTTTTCAATCAATTTGGTTAATGATGGTGACAGGAACAATGTACAGGAAATATCTTCTTCTAATACCGTAGTCGGGTAAAACTTTTCCGTGCTGCTGCTCTCACACATGCCAAATTCTAACATAAATGTTTCGTTTTTGAATAGTTTCATGTAATCTTGGGGATTTTGTGGAGACTTCGGCATTGTTTCGCACTTAAGCCTTCGTAGATGACGTTACATTTTATTAAAAGTTACCAATTGAGCTGAATCTTTATTGTTTTGGCACTCTGAATTAAACACCGTCCAAACCCTGTTTGCCTGAAGCGTTGGCTTTGCAACTTCATTTCTAATTTTTCGTTTTAGATCCAACTCCTCTTTTACCTGCTCCTGGGTTCCTTGATTATTGTGATCATTATCTTCTTTGCGCCGCATACAAATATTTTTTTCTACAGTCACTTGCACTGATGCCTTGCAATTTTTCTGATAGCAAACGTATCTTTTAATATTTTCTTTAGTGGTTTTATTAAAGCATTGACTTTTTCCAACAAAAAGTTGGTTTTCTTCGGTTAAATACAATAGAACACATCCCTTTGGGCACCTTCAATATACACGAAATCTAATGAACTCGACATCTTTTCACTTTAAGCACTAAATCACTAATGACGATTTTTTTACAACTCAGCTTCAATTCTAATTTCTTCTTTAAAAAATCGTTTTGGGAGTTATGTCCGGGCACCTTCTACGCCGTTGTTGCTCCACCAGCATCGCCAAATAGTCTAACAACAAATCGGCAACAACCAGCATCGTCCAATAATAGTGATACTTGCTTTGATCCACCAGCATCGCCAAATAGTCTAACAAATCGGAAACAACCAGCAACGACCACAGTATCGTCAAATGATAGTGATACTGGCTTTGCTCCACCAGCATCACCAAATAGTCTAACAACAAATCGGCAACAAATTCCAACAAAAAAGTATGTATTGTTATGTATATCTACCTTATATATAGGTATCTATAGATATCATATATCTTTAAAATAATTTTATTTACACAAATTACAAATAAATTATTAAATTTATTATTTATTAAAAAAATCTTCTTTATGATTTCAATTCATTGGCTCTGAGATTATTTTGAAATAAAATATATAAAAGTTTAATGATCATGTTCAAGCATGTATCACTTACCAGTAAATATTATCTTGGGAACCGATTTTTCACCCAAAATTGATCATTCGCCTGTTCATTGGTTTCTACAATTTCGACGCAAGCATCAAATCGACGTTCTAACCAGGCCATTACTCTAGTACTTGGTGTACGAATACACCTTCTTCGTAAAAGGTAGAAAAATCTTTCAATTTTGTAATGTCTGGTCAACTGCCTTAGCACGATGTCTCCATGCATTTCAAGCATTATTTTCAACGACTGTATTATTGTATTAATACACTTTTCATTATCATCAAATTTTGTGGGAAATAGCATTTCCAAATTTAACCATTTGAACTCTCCCTGATAGGTAAGATTTTATCCACTTCACAAACATATTGGAAAATCCCATTAGATGTATCTTTTGGAGTAATAAATTGTGGTTAACTTTATCGAATGCCTTACTAAAGTCAGTATATATGCAATCTGTCTGATAGCGACATCTGAAAGCTTCGTTAACAGTGGTAGTAAGTTCCAAAAGGTTTGTGACAGTAGATCGATTCTTTCGGAACCCGTGCTGATAATTTGACAAAATAGATGAAACCTGAAAAGATAGTGAATCTGTTACTATTTTTTCAAACAATTTTGGAATCGCATTCAACTTGGCTATGCCTCTGTAATTAGATACTTCTGATCTATTTCCTGATTTGAATAATGGAACAATAAAAGATTCCTTCCACATTGGAGGGAAGTATCCTGTTGACATAGATTTATTAAATAGTATGTATAATGGAAAAGCAAGATTATCTGCACAGTATTTTAGAATACATGCAGGGACTCCATCCGGTCCAGGGGTAGTATTATTTTTCAAACTTTTTATGTTTTTTAGTATTGTTGTGACGTTTAATAAAGGAAGGCTTATTGAAGAAGACTCAGGTATTGTACATGGGTATTGGAAATCATAAATGTGCGACTTATCAGAATAAGTTGATTTAAAAAATGATGCAAATGCGTTTGATATACCAATATCATCATCGGCAGAAACCGAACCGTATTTTACAATCTTGGGGAACACTTTAGACCGACGCTTGTCGTTAATGAAACTATAAAATGATTTGGGATTAGATACCAATTGATTTTTTATTTTATTTATATGCATATTATATAGCTGTCTGTTTAAGGTAGTGTATTTTGATCTTGCAATGGAGTAATTTGCAAAATCTGAAAGATTACCACTTCTTTTGAACTTTTTATATAGTTTGTTCTTTTTGTTTTTTGCTTTTGACAATGAAGCAGAATTCCATGGGGGTCCAGTATTTATTACTATTTTTCTTTTGGGAACAGATTGTGGTAAACCACTTTCTAAGATAGAATAAAACTTTTTTAACATTTCGTCTAAGGAATTTAATGATTGTAGTGAAGTCCAGTCGACAGAGCTCAGATATGAATTTAGCTTATTGTAATCTGTACGGGAGAAGCAGTAGATATTATTTTTTGTATTAACGGATGTGGATTTATTACAGTCAAACGGCAAGGGAAATTGTAAAGTTAATGTGGGATGATATTTATCTTCGGGGCAGACAAGAGGATTACATGGGAAGAGTAAGATGTCGGAGGGATGGCTCATAAATACTAGATCAAGCAATTTACCGTAGTTATTGTAAACATTATTAATTTGTGATAGACCAATGCTGAGTAAAAGGTTAATGCTTTGGTTTATACGTTCGCAAGTTGTATGTGGAAGAAGTTCATTACTATCAGAACTTTGAGACCACTTTATTTCAGGCAAATTAAAATCTCCAAGAGTTACAAGAACATCATTCGGTTTGGCTGTTTGAAATGCATGAATAATAGATGAAGTATGCTTCAAATATACATCAACACTTGAAAAAGGCGGTATATACGAGCACGTGATATACATTGATAACATTCCCAAGCGGATTTTTACTGCAATAATTTCAATATCTAATGATAAAGGAAAGTCTATCTCTTCTGTCGGGAATTTCGAAGCTACAGCTATTAAAACACCGCCACCTCTATTTTTACCACAATCTTTTCGATCACGTCTGAATATTTGAAATTGATTACAAAAAAGTTCAGTATCATATACACCGTTATGAAGCCATGTTTCTGTGAATGCAATAACATCATAACTAAAATCAAAGCTATCTATAAATAAGGATGATAATTTAGTGTTTAATCCTCTTACATTTTGGTATGCGATGTTTATATTGTTAGCAGAATTTAAAGATAATTTGTTTGTAGAAGGTAACATATCTAGTTTTTTGATGGATTTTTTGGTAGACGTACAATGTCTGTTTTAGGTTCATCTTTGTAAATGTATTCGGTTATGATTGCTTTATGATTGCCTTTTCAGGCCAAAATGATAGATTAATAATTGTTTCATATACATCCTCAGGAACTATAATTTGGAATGAAGTCTTGCGTCTCCTTTGAGCGTATTTAAATTTAACGACATTAATTTCAATGTTAGCTTTAAGTTTGGCCATAATATAAGCACTTATATCATCAGTAGTCGTTTCAGCAGCAAATCGAGCAGCGAAAACAATTTAATGAATTTGGTCATAATGCCAACAAATTCGATTGTCGGCGACAAATTGTCTCTCGTTTATAATCCATCATACGAAAAGAATCGTATGCATCACCTTTTGTTGGTGCAGTATGAACGAACATATTCAAAATCTATGTTGCGTATATTGCAATTATGGAAGTTAATTGATAACTGTACGTCAAATCCACAAAGCTTTCTTCGCCTGGTTCCTTGTACTCCAGGTAGGTTAACATCACCCCTTACACCATCTTCAAGAGATGCCGTAAATTTCGATAGCTGTCTTCGCCATCACTTTCTGATGCTGTGTATATGGTGCCAAGCATGTAATTCAATTCAAATTCAATTCAAATATTGTCCAATCAGCGAACAACCCGTTTAAAAGTGATGCATACTGCATTACTTTTGTGTCAAGCATGTAATTAAATTCAAATATTGCCCAATCCGCGAACAACTCGGTTAAAATGGATGCATACTGCATTGATTTTGTGTCACGGAATGTTACACGCAACGCGGCGAAATTTAGCACACACATTTTATTTATTTCACTATGCCTCTCAAAAAATCTGCAGAGAGCAGCTGTAGTGGATGGTGAAAACCCCATTGGACACACTGGGTGCCACCTTTCCACCGTCGCAATTGCAGGTATAGTTGCGCAATCCTGTACGCTCCCCTCCCAGATAGAGCCTTGATTATCAAGACATTTTCTCCTTTTCTGAACAGTTTGGGCCATGTCCCATCCTATACAATATCTCCTGCGCCATTTTTGTTTGATGTTGTTCGTGATGTGTTTAGAAACTAAAAGAAATTGTCATGAATTCATTTACGAATTCACCAAAAGAACTTTGGAATTTCATTGACTTAAAGGACCTGAAGGACACACTATCAGTTTTGAATGACAGTCAACGAAATAAATAAAAAAACCAAAACGTTAAAACTAAGAAAATATTACTTTTTTACTTTCAGGAAAAACCGAGAATATTTTCGTCTCGAACCTTTGATAATCCGCGATTGGGTCATGGAAGGCGAAATGAAAATTCCAAGTCCACCAATGTATTCATTGCCATAAATTCATTCGGAATTTGATGGTCATGTTTGTGGATACATCCGCATTAGCGATGTCGTAATTCACGAAGAAAGCATAAAAAAGCACAAATTATGAAAAACCCTACACGAAAACGGATTTCCAAATACGAATCAAGCGAGTCCGGGCGATGTTTGCGACATGTATAATATTCCTTACTCGCCTATGTTGTACCACTTACACCGAACGGAAGGAGGGCCTTATTGTAAGCCGCATAAAATCGCAAGGATGACAAGAAGGTGTACTAAACACTCGCTAGAATTAAGAAATACACCAACTAAAGCACAGATAAATAAAAGCAAAATAAAATTGAAAAATAAAAAAAGAACAGACCGAGGAAGAATCTTTAACATTCTTATTATGAATCGGGAAGCTGTTAATGAGTACTTTCATAATATTAAAAAAAAACGATAAAATTTGTAAATTTAGCGTAATATAATCAATGTTTTTATATATATTAAAAATTATTTTTTACAAATATTTTCTAAATATACTTAAACTTTTAAAAAAATTTCCAAATATGTCCACATCCAAATCAAATTTGAAAGATAGCAGGGGGTCTGTACTAATAAATTCAGAATGCAAATCGTGTTCAAAATTGCCACAGTTAAAATAAAGTGGATTTTAATTTTGTTCTTCAAAATAGTCAGGCTTAATCCCATAGTCGTTGTTTTAATATTTTATTAAAACAACTTTAATTTATTAGTGGGAAAAAAATTGGCGATGTTTACCAAGGGGTAAGGCAGGTCTCGCCACAGATCTTCATCAGTTCCCTTATTTCTTGTTTTTCAACAAGAAACTTTTTATACCCAAGTGTCAATTGCTAGCTCAAATAGATACGTGCGCAAAGAAACACTCTGATCGAGAATTTGCTGTAGTATGCAATACCAACAAATTAGTTATGTGCTTTTTCGTCGAGAATCGACGAACGCATAGCAGTGGGAAAAATTTGGATTTGTTTGCAAGTGAAGTTGCTAGAGTTTAGGTAGTGTCAAAGAAATTCTCGATCAGAGTGTTTCTTTGCGCACGTATCTATTTGAGCTAGCAATTGACACTTGGGTATAAAAAGTTTCTTGTTGAAAAACAAGAAATAAGGGAACTGATGAAGATCTGTGGCGAGATCTGAAACTATAGTATTCCCTGCCTTACCCCTTGGTAAACATCGCCAATTTTTTTTCCCACTAATAAATTAAAGTTGTTTTAATAAAATATTGAAACAACGACTATGGGATTAAGCCTGACTATTTTGAAAAACAAAATAGAAGTCGTCATCCCAAACAAAAAACGCCAACCCTCCTAAAGTGGATTTTTCTATTTTAAGATGGGAGAATTTTTGGTAAATACCTGTTGTGACTGCACGTAGTATCCAATTGAAATAGAACGGTAATACCCACATCTATCAACCGATTTTCCTTAAAATTCACATTTAAGGGTTTCAGAGTGTAGAAAACAAGTATGTATATTTTTTTGAAAATACTAGTTCAATTTTTTGTCATAGCCCCCACATAAAAGCACCGTCCGATTTAAGATATTTTGTGGATTTTAGCGACACTTTATGATCGATTCGGCTGAAATTTGGTATTTTGACCTCTTGGATGATATGAATCCTTCGTACCAAAAATTATTAACATAGGTCAATGTTTAAATTTAGACCCCACACAACGGGACCAGTTTTTGGTCAATTTGGTCGATAAAACGTAAGAATTGCTGTTTGTACACATTTATTATAAATAATAATTAATCTCAATACAAAATGGAAGTTGAAACAGTTTTGGCTAGAAAATTTGGATTTGGGACCATTGTGGGATGGTCCGACGTATTTAAAGAACTTCTCAAAAAGATATGAGATCTTCAAAACATACAGTTTAATATTAAAAACTATCAGTTTTGTTTGTTTGTCGTTTGGTTGTTGGTGCTTTACTAGGCCGGGGGATTTGAAAACCTTAATGGGCCCTTCGGGCTTCCGATTCCTGGGATTGAACTGAGCAAAAAAGTCTACTGGACCATATGTCTACGATGAAAATCGAGCCTCCTGACTTTAAGTTTTTTATCTACGTTTTTTTGACATCTTGGCATATATATACCAGCCAAACCATTGAGATTTTCGAGCCTACACAAGTACAAAATTGTTGCCAAGGCAGTAATTAAGAACTCTCTAATATATCGCAAAAGCATTGGAACGCTTTTTCAGGCAGTTTTGGTCTTGATAAGTTGCAAACTTTTTGGAAAATGTCGATAAATGGCACTGTGCGACAAAAGTTGACCAGAAAAATATTCAAACGTTCTGATGCAAACTTCCATCGTGTTGGGATCGATGGAGAATGATAATGTCTTTAGTTCGTTTGGGTCACTTCGTTTTATTTTTTATAACGGTAAAAGTAGTGAAAATCTGGGTTTCTTATATTTTCAAATTTAAACGGGCATATCTTATTTTTTCCACAACTGATTTCTTTTGATCCTTCTTCCTTTTAAAGGGGTGAATAATATATTTTGAATAAGCTATTATTGTTTTAAATCGCTTAACAAATCGCTATGTTATTGTGGTTTAAGTCTGAAAAAGCCCACAAGAAACCTATAATTGAATTTCTCATAATTTTCAAAAATATAATGTTTTTTTGTTTTGTTCAATATCACTGTGTGTAATTTTTTGAGTCATGTTTTATTAACCATTTTTGTAGTTGGTTGTTTGCTTCAAATTTGATCGGTTTGATAGCTGCAGACCAAAACCCGAGAAAAATTTTTAAAAGAAATTTAACATTGATGTTGTATTTGTTTCGGCTGAAGGTCATTAAAAATCAGTGTTTTTTATTTTAAATTTTGTTCTCTTTATTCATCCAATATTTCGATTGTCGTCGACAATCATCTTCAGGGATCTGTTGCAAAAACACAATATATTATAAAAAGATAAACATACTAGTATAACACAAACATTACATTATTTTAGGAGAAAAAACGTCTATCCGAATTTAACGTCAAAGCTAAACTAAGTTTTCTTTCGGCTGTGCTTATGAACTAGATTCCTGTAAATGTGTGCACAGTGGTCCGTATCACTTTTGTAATTCATTCTTTTGTCGTTGGGTGTATTTATGATATGTAGCATCTCTAGTGTGTAACGTCTCTTGTAGTTATTTTCTTGAGCTAAAATGTCGACTTCTTTAAAATTGGGCTTGTGTCCTGTCAGTGTGCAATGTGCTGCTAATGCCGTCTTTTGTTCAAGGGGTTTGTCTGATTTTTGATCCGACTTATGTCCGGAAAGTCTAGTTTTAAGTTTTGTTTTTGTCGTACCAACATATACCTTTTGGCATACGTTGGTTTCGTCACCGTTACAAGCTATCTTATAAACTACATTGCACTTATCTTCTTTTTTTATCTTAGATTTTGTTTTGCTAAACATCTTGTTAACATTATAATTGGTTCTTAAAGCTAGTTGATATTTGTCTTTATTATAAATGTCCGAACAACAATATCTTTCCGAAAAACCGGGGATATACGTTATAGATTTGTATGACTTTTTGTTTTCTTCTCTTATTGCTGATTTACGATTATTTTTAGCGTGTTTTAGTAACTCTTCTACAGTTTTTTGTGGGAATTCATTTTTCGCTAAAATCGTTTTTATCTTTAATTCGTTATTTAAGTGAAATTGCTCGTCACTTATACTGAAAATCCTGTTGATGAAATTCATAGCTGTATTCACCTTCACTCTTCTGGGATGCTTTGAATAAAAGTTTATCAATCGTCCGGACGCTGCTGGTTTTTGGTACCAATCTAACTTAAGTTCACTGCCTTGTCGTATTATAATTGCATCTAGGTATGGTAGCTTATTATGTTGTTCTATTTCATGTGTAAACTGGATGTTCTTGTCGAATGAGTTCAAAATCTGCAATGTGTTTTCGATTTCAGTTTTCTTAATTATGCAAAATATATCGTCCACGTACTTAGTTAATAGCCTCGGCTTCGTCGTCATCTTTTCAATAGAAGCGTCCAATAATTCTTCCATTACTACGTCAGCAATAATCGGTGACGCTGGCGATCCCATTGGAAGTCCTTTTCGCTGCTCGTACACTTTGTCTTCAAATATGAAATATCTAGAATCTTTAATGCAAAGACCCAGTATTTCTATAAATAAGTCTTTAGGTATTCTTGTGTGGTCCTTAAGTATATTCCATTTTTCCGTGATGGTCTTTAATGCTAAATTTATTGGTACGCTTGGAAATAACGACACTACGTCAAAGGAAATTAATATTTCGTCTTCGTTGATATTCATATTGTTAATTTTTGCCTTAAAATCCACTGCATCTTTGATATTATATATTGAGTCCTTCGTCAAGTGACGAGCAATTTCACTTAAATAACGAATTAAAGATAAAAACGATTTTAGCGAAAAATGACTTCCCACAAAAAACTATAGAAGAGTTACTAAAACACGCTAAAAATAATCGTAAATCAGCAATAAGAGAAGAAAACAAAAAGTCATACAAATCTATAACGTATATCCCCGGTTTTTCGGAAAGATATTGTTGTTCGGACATTTATAATAAAGACAAATATCAACTAGCTTTAAGAACCAATTATAATGTTAACAAGATGTTTAGCAAAACAAAATCTAAGATAAAAAAAGAAGATAAGTGCAATGTAGTTTATAAGATAGCTTGTAACGGTGACGAAACCAACGTATGCCAAAAGTTATATGTTGGTACGACAAAAACAAAACTTAAAACTAGACTTTCCGGACATAAGTCGGATCAAAAATCAGACAAACCCCTTGAACAAAAGACGGCATTAGCAGCACATTGCACACTGACAGGACACAAGCCCAATTTTAAAGAAGTCGACATTTTAGCTCAAGAAAATAACTACAAGAGACGTTACACACTAGAGATGCTACATATCATAAATACACCCAACGACAAAAGAATGAATTACAAAAGTGATACGGACCACTGTGCACACATTTACAGGAATCTAGTTCATAAGCACAGCCGAAAGAAAACTTAGTTTAGCTTTGACGTTAAATTCGGATAGACGTTTTTTCTCCTAAAATAATGTAATGTTTGTGTTATACTAGTATGTTTATCTTTTTATAATATATTGTGTTTTTGCAACAGATCCCTGAAGATGATTGTCGACGACAATCGAAATATTGGATGAATAAAGAGAACAAAATTTAAAATAAAAAACACTGATTTTTAATGACCTTCAGCCGAAACAAATACAACATCAATATTAAAAATAGTCAGGTCAACAATAAACAACAACAGAAATTTAACCTTTGCGATTTTGACCTTGCAGATGAAGTTTGATGGAGTATATGTGTTCACAATTTTTGTTCCTTAAGACAAGATCTACAACTTTGCCTCTGAGACAAATTCAAAATTCCCAACGGTTTGGAAGATATAGTCTTGAAAAATGGCCCCTTAATACATCAAAGCCTCAAACCTTTGGAGGCCTACAACCGCGAAAGTTGATGAGATAGGGAAAAAAGGTGAGACACGTGTCTTCTATTTTTTGGTCTTCTGTCACGCTGCGGTGTCAGAATATGATTAATAATTTTCGTGTTGCACAGTGTATTTATTGTGAAAATTGTGAGAAATTCAGTTATAGTTTTTTTGTGGGCCTTTCAGACTTAAATCACTATAACTTAGCGATTTGTTAACCGATTTAAAACAGTAATAGCTTATTCAAAAGATATTATTCACCCCTTTAAAAGGAAGAAGGATCAAAAGAAAGCAGTTGTGGAAAAAATAAGATATGCCCGTTTAAATTTGAAAATATAAGAAACCCAGATTTTCACTACTTTTACCGTAATAAAAAATAAAACGAAGTGACCCAAACGAACTAAAGGCATTATCATTTTCCATGGATCCCAACACGATGGAATTTTGCATCAGAACGCTTGAATATTTTTCTGGTCAACTTTTGTAGCACAGTGCCATTTATCGACATTTTCAAAAAAGTTTGCACCTTCTCAAGAACAAAACTGCCTGAAAAAGAGTTCCAATGCTTTTGCGATGTATTAGAGAGTTCTTAATTACTGTCTTGGCTGCAATTTTTTCTTTGTGTTGGCTCGAAAATCTCAACGGTTTGGCTGTTATATGCCAAGATGTCAAAAAACGCAGATAAAAAATTTAAAGTCAAAATCGGGAGGCTCGATTTTCATCGTAGACATATTGTCCAGTAGACTTTTTTGCTCAGTTCAATCCCAGGAATCAGAAACGCGAAGGGCCCATTAAGGTTTTTTCCTTCCATACAAATCGCCTCGACCTACATATGTTTTACCCTGTGTTTACTAGAGCTGGCAAAAAGTCGATGGTACTATCGATAACTAATAGACGAGACCCTGATAAATGCTACATCAGTAGTGCGATTCTGTAATTTGTTGTTATTTGTTTTCGTCGAATATTTCGAAATATAATGAAAAAATCATAACAGATTTTTGATAAAGACCCCTTTTATTTCTTTGAAAAGATTTTTGCATTATTTTGCTTAATATTTTGTCTATGGAAATACGACAATTAAGGGATAAGCATAGAAAATACAAAAAAAGCCAACAGAGATTGCTGATTGTAATATGCATAGCAAAAAATTAGCACTTGAATAAACAACTTCAGGACATTGAACATCCTAAATTCAAAAAATCTACGTCTAGAAAGCTTTTTGAATGCCCCAAAAATTAAAGATACAAAACTCTCTAACTGCTTCGAAAATCTTAAAAAAATCCACGTTAAAAATGTATAAAGCACAAAATCCAAGCTTCAAAAACTGTTTCCACGTTTAATATGCTCTTTGGATGCTCCCAAAAATCTTTTAAAAATCCACTTTAGATGCTTCCAAAAATCATTTAAAAATCCACGTTTAATATCATCTTTGGATGTTCCCAAATTTTTTTTAAAAAAAATCCACGTTTAATGTGATCTTTGGATGCTCCCAAAATTTTTTTAAACATTTATTTTAAATCCAAGTTTATATGTTTTAACTGGCTGCTTTAAAACATTTAAAAAAATCCAATTTAAGCGCCCCATACACTATCAAATTTTGATGTCAACATTTGTAGTAGTATGTGTAAATTGTTCAAAATATGAGAGTGTGTGTGTATTTTATAGATTGAGCAAAATCAAAATAGTTCTGATTTTCAAAATAAAACCCAATCAATCCGATGAATATGGTTTATTTTCAAAATTGTCAAAAATAAATTTTGAAAAAAGAAAACATTTGGTCTGTTCCAGTACTGCAAGAATCTACTAATTTTTACTATCTTTTCCGATAACATAAAGAGAAAAATGCTATCGTAGTAAAATATAGTCGTTTCTTGCAGGTTCTGGAACAAAGCAATTGTGTTTGGAAAGAAATAAAAAAAATTAAGTTCATTCGTTTTTTAGAGGAAAATATGAAGATTTCGGTTGCAGATTGAAGGCTGATTGAATGCTTTGCTACACACTTATCGAGCACACACGTAAAGAAGGAGTTCATCGGATGGACAAGCCAATTTGATAGTGTATGGCCCGCTTAATATCCTAGACAGACTGCATTTAAAATAAATATTTTAAATTTATATTAAATCCACGTTTAAATGCTTAAATTTTTTTTTTAAATCCACGTCTACAAAGCTCTTTGCTGATTGGAAAATATTTTTAAAATCCAGGTACATAAAGCTCTTTAGCTTCTTTAAAAATACTTAAAATATACTCGTTTAAAAAGCACATTTTTTGTCCAGTCGATGAAAACAGTTTGCCAGTTCTTTGTAGTGGCTAAACAAGTAACCCTACAAAAAATATTAAACATCGGGTCAGATTTTAATATTAGCTATATAAAGGGCCCATGGAAACTTCGAGGCCCCAGTGGCACGTGTTAACATATTCCGATTGAGCTTAAACTTTGGCAATTTTTAACTAAACTAAACGTTTTAGGAGCGTGCCGCATAAAAAATCCCGACATCGATTTTTCCCTTTGAGTTAAAACCAGTCTAGTAAATACATACAGAAAACAAATGTTTAACGTTCCGGGTAACCGACTTAATATCCACACTGCAATTACCGTATAATAAAAAATGTTGACCGGCTAAAATCCCTTCGGAAATACCAACATTAGTCAGAGACAGTTATTCTCCATCAACGATTTTTAACCAGAATTTCTTTATTCTTGATCTTCGAGGCGAGGGCCTTGAGAATTTCACGATAAATTCCAAATAAACTCTTTGCCCTAGAAATTGGTCTTTAATCTGCAATAATCTACTACTTTTTAATATTTTTCGATATCAAAAAGAAAAATTTTTTATCGTAGTAAAAAGTTTTAGATCCTTGAAGGTTCGGGAATAAGCATAATGCAAGTATATAGCAAAATCCTCTCCGTGTTGGTTGTGATAATTTACGGAATAGGCCGTAAATTCGAGTTATATCGTAAGTTATGTAAAACTTATCAACGCAGGTCTAGAATTTATCATGGAATTTTCAAGATTTTTACTGGAAGATACGAGTTTCACCACACACCATTCGACATTGCAATTAGAAAATTTAACATGTTTTAATCTAAACGTACTTAGCACGGTTTGACAAACGGTCATGGGTTGTGTTGTTTACAGTGATTTAAAAAATTAATTTGCACAAAAAATGAAATTAACTTGTGAACATTTTCATCCGATTATTTTTTCAAAACGTTCAATGTTGGTTATCCCGGCAAGAGTGCATCGATAAAATTAAATCTAAAAAATGAAGCACCATCCTATAGCACTGTGAAAAACTGGTTTAATAAATTCAATCGTCGTTGTTCCAGAAAACATGTACATATATAGTGCGTGAACTGATAATGCAAAATTGTCATGTGTCATACCGTGAGATAGAAGCGTCTTTGGGCATTTCTTCCACCAGCATACATACATTCGATATTGCATGAACACCTGTCCATAAAAAAGGTTTGTTCTCGTTAGATCCAGCACAATTTGACAATCGCTCAAAAAAGCCTCTTATCGATTGGTGCAAAGGAGTGTTGAACAAATACCATCGTGGTGCATCAAAAGGCGTTGCAGGATCGTCAGATGTGACGAATCATGGATCCATGCGTATGAGCCCGAAACAGCAATAAACCGCGTGGGTCTTAAAATCCAACAAAAATTGTTTATGGAACAAGCTCGCAGTGTGCCTTAACTAAATTTAAATGGAAAGTGCTTACACCTGGGAAGCTTTTGCATATTCTAAAACTACAATGCTCATAGATGAGGAATATCAAGAAACAAAAAAAATCGACGGAGGGATTTTCAAATAAATCGCGATTTAAGTTCACATTTTTAGGGGTTCTTTAGGTTTTCACGATTTTGCTTAAAACCGCGAGTCCTATGTAAATTGGCCTAAAGAAAATGTTGTAGCTGTGAAAATTCTCCACAAGATTGACCTTTATGATATTTTCTTAGGTTTTACCGTTATTGAGATATAGAAGTTCAAATTGAGACAATGTATTGACTGTATCACCTCCTTATAAAACAATATCATGCTCGGTGCGCCGAAAGATTTTGCGGATTCTGAAACAGCAATGTGCATAGATAAGAAAAATAAAAAAGACAGAAAACATCGCCGGAGGGATTTTAAATAAATCGCGATCAAAATTCACAATTTTAGGGTTCTTTATGTTTTCACTATTTTGCTTGGAAACCGCAAGTCGTGTCGAAATTAGTCTAAAGAAAATGTTGTAGTTGTGAAAATTCTCTACAAGACTGACCTTTATGTTTTTACGCAGGTTTTACCATTTTTTGAGATATAGAGGTTCAGTTCAAATTTTTAGGTTTTTATCTTAAGTCTTCAAGATTTTGCTTGGAAACCGCAAGTCATATCAAAATCGGACTAAAGAAAATATTGAAGCTGTGAAAATTCTCTACAAGATAAGATGATTTATTTTTTCCTAGGTTGTACCATTTTCAAGAAATATAAGCTTAATTTTGGAAATTACAGTAATGACATTGTTTTATAAGGAGGCGATACAGGCAGTACATTGTCTCAACTTCTATATCTCAAAAACGGTAAAACCTACGAAAATATCACAAAGGTCAATCTTGTGGAGAATTTTCACAGCTACAACATTTTCTTTAGGCCAATTTACATAGGACTCGCGGTTTTAAGCAAAATCGTGAAAACCTAAAGAACCCCTAAAAATGTGAACCTAAATCGCGATTCATTTGAAAATCCCTCCGGCGATTTTTTTGTTTCTTGACATTTTTCATCTATGAGCATTGTAGTTTCAGAATCTGCAAAAACTTCCCAGGTGTAAGCATCTTCTATTTAAAGTTAGTTAAGGCGCACCGTGAGCTCTTCAAAGCAAATGGTCGCCTGTTTCTTCGGCAAAACTGGTCATGTTGCGACTGTTCCGCTTGAGCAGCATAGGACGGTCAATTCTGAGTGGTGGACCACAATTTGTTTGCCTGAATTGCTAGGCGAAATTCGAAAGGCGAACAAGAAAACGAGAATCATTTTGCACGATGACAATGCAAAATCTCACACATCGACTCAAAACAGTGCCTTTTTGGCAGTACATCCGCCCTTGGCACCAAATGACTTCATTTGATTCATTAAGAAAAAAGCGTGGTCAACGATTTTCGTCGCCCCCGCATGAAAAGTGGACGTACATGGGTAATATTCACCCGTTGAATATTGTGAAATTACTGGATTAGGGGGTCAAAAACGGCAAAGTGCAAAAATGGCTTTAAATAAATATTTTTCGGTTGATACTATTTTATAAGTCAATTTTATGCAAAAATTAGCAACGGGCCATGTAAATTTAATGATTTTAAGGATTTTTCAACCCACGGGAATGGCATAGTCCCACGGAAATGATATTTAAATATTTAATTTTGTAAGATACATTTGTCCTCTCTTTGTTTTAATAAACTATAGCCTTGATTTTGAAATTGGTCTACATATATGGATATAGCTGACAAATACAATTTAACATATTCTCAGTGGTGTAGGATATCATGTAGTCGGGCCCGGTCAACATGATCTTTCCTTATTGACTGTTTGTTTTTCCTCTGCATTTCTACTTTTTTTCTTATGGTTCCATGTTGTATTTGTTGGTTTGTTTAAAAATTTGTATTTTTTTATTTTCAAGCCTCGTTTAAGGGCATTTTGTTTTACTTATTCCGCATTTCTAATAACCGATCATGGATTAAAGTACTCTAGAGTATTATTAATTTGATATGTAGTTTGACTATGTAGCCAATAGCATCAAAGTAATCCACTGCCAAAAGCCAAAACTGTGTGCGATATTTTTTCTAAAAACCCTATTTTTTAGTATAATTTTCACAATACCCTTTTGCTTGTGCTGGGACCCCAAGATATATTAATTTTTTGACGGTTCGGATCATTTATATTAGAGATCGTGAAAAATCCATCCACTAGAACGACGGAAAAGTCTACTGCAAAACTGGAAAAATTTGCGAAAAATATTTTTGGAAATATCTCAGACCTATTTTTCCGACATTTTCTTTAACTAACTCACAAAATATACTGATGTCGTTGTAAACCAGATACAGCTCGTGGTTCATACGGCGTCGATATTCACCATCAATGCACATTGGTCCGTAGATCTTTCGAAGAATTTTTCTTTCAAACATACCAAGCACCACTGCCTTGCCCGCTTGTGAAAGTACCCATACTTCGGAGCCATATATCAGCAAGGGTAGTATCAGTGTTTTGTAAAGTGTTACTTTTGTTTGACGAGATGTGGCTTTGTTTTTAAACTGCTTACTTAAGTCAAAGTAGCAAATGTTAGCCAATATAATTCGTATTTTTATTTCACAACTGATGGTGTTTGTTGTGTTTACGGGTGTGCCAACTTCAACAGTTGGTCCGTGCTCTATAGACGCATTGCGCGTCGACACCACAAACTTGGTCTTCTTGCCGTTTACCGCCAGACGCACTTTAGCAGATTCTCCTTCGATCTTCACAGAGGCATCAGTTACTTCTTTTAGTGATCGTCCTATGATGTCTATATCATCAGCATAAGCAAGTAACATGTGGCAATTGGTGCAGATTGTGACATTTCTTTTAACGTTTGCATCTCGTATGACCTTTTCCAGCAGTATGTTGAAGAGATCACACCAACGGCTGTCTCCTTGTCTGAAACCTGTTTTGGTATAAAACTGTTCGGAGAGGTTCTTTCCTATTTTAACTGATGATCGAGTATAAGTTAATGTCATTCTACAAATCGGAATGAGCCATGCTGCGATACCAAATTCAGACATGGTTTGGAATACCTTTGAACGTAGAGGGCTTTCGGTACTATTGGATACCAACAGTTTGGAAAAGTGCTCTTTCCATAACCTCAGAACACAATCTGTATCAGTTACCAAATTACCTTGCTGGTCCCTACATAGACTAATGAATCGTAAAGACATAGATTTGCTCTAAACATTTATCTTCGAATTTTCGAAAATAGATAGATGGCGTTAGTACTTTTATTTACTATAGATTTTAAGCTATTTATTCTGATAAAAGACAACATGTGGATAATCTTTGGCCAGATCTACATCCTCATATAAATAAATTCAAAAACATATTGCAATTTACCCCAAAACATTGTGCAATTGAGTGAAAAGATTAAGCAGTTTCCGTAAGGGCGACACCTACAAAAAAATACACTACAATCTCTTTGTCTATACGATTCATTAGTCTATGTGCCTATACCAAAGCCATCAGTCTGATGTTTCAGTCTTTGGTAGAATTTCGGGCCTTCATTTTGGGTCCTGTACATCTCGATTTTTCACACTCCTGCTTTTCAATCTCTCTTTTTTTCCTGCGGTAAATACGTTTCTCCTCCCTCCTTTTCTCCCGATACCCCTCTCGTGCTCTACGCGTTGCAGCTGATCGTAGAGTAGGCCTGTATGCCTCATTTTTCTCTTCAGTAGCAGCACGACACTCCCGGTCATACCATGGGTTCCTTGTTGGAGGTCTCTGGAATCCAAGTATGGATTTTGCGGCTGTTTGCAAGGAGTAGGCAATAATTTGCCACTGTGCGGATATGTTATCGGGACGAGGAGTGCTTTGATTAAGCAATTGGGCCAGTTGAGTGGAATATGCTGTTGTGATTGCAGCTTACCGATGTCCAATTTCCGAGTTGTGTCTGTTCGTACCTTATTTGCTACGTTTAATCTGGTACGCACCTGTGAAGTCTATCAGCCTCATACCATTGTTCGATGTTTTACTATGGATACTTAATTTCCCGACTGTTGGGCCAAAGATATTCTCCTTTCCAATTTTGGTATTAAAATCGCCTAGAATAATTTTAACGTCATGGCCAGGAGAACGGTAATATGCTAAAGCTAATGTTGAAGAATTTTGCTTTCATCCGTATTGTAGCAAGTCTTTTATTCCCTGGGGTGAAGCTAGAGACCAGATGTTTTAACCTCCGACCAACTACAAATCCGCAACCAAACTCATGCTTTAATATAAGCTATAATACAGGGCGTCACCTTTAGATGTTGTTGTAAAGCCTTTCCCAATCCATCGTATTTCCTGTATGACAGAAATGTCGACCTTGTACTTTTCAAGTACTAATGCGCAAACTGCACCTTCTCTATAAAGAGTGCGAACATTCCAGGTACAGATTCGATCATGGTCCTTAAAACATTTATTTTTATTTTATTTATTTTATTTTTTTTTATTTATTTATTGAATGCCTACACAACAAGAAAATGATCTTATAGTTACAGTGCAGGTTTATTGATACAATGAAATATCCATCTAATATAGGTATAATAAGATTCGACAAAGTTAAGGTTAATAAGACATATTCGTGGTACATATATAAATATAACATTTAAAGGGGGGGGGGGGGTAATAATAATTAAAAGATATAATTAAAGAGAAATAAAAAAAGTAATAAACACATAAAAAAATATTATTTAGGAATTTTTTTTTTTTTTTTTTTTTTTTTTTTTTTTTCTTTGATAATTTGATGTTACATTGATATTAAATGAATGACAAGTTTTTTCTTAAAATTGAACGCGTTGCTGATGGTTTGAAGTTCGTATGGTAGTGTATTCCAAAGACGTATTGTATTTATGAAGAACTGTCTGTCAGAAACACGATTTCGTTGCTTAAATGGTACTATCCTTTTACCTCTAATAGATCGATTAAACCTTAGTTTGCCGTATAGATATACAGGTTTTTTTTTAGTAATGATTTTTTGCATGAACAACAACGATCTAATTTTAAGAAGAGATTTAAAGCTATAGCCGTAGAGAGAATTAACAAATTGTGAAATATGATCGGTCCTTTTCAATCCATATACATAACGAATGATGTTATTGAATGCAACATTTAATTTCCGTTTACTCCGTGACTCACAGTTACTGAAGAGTTCGCATCCATATATTAGTCCTGGGACAAGGAAAGTTTTTGCAAGCAGAACACGTACATTGAATGGTGTGAATGATTGGGTGATCCATAGTGTTCGCAGTTTAGCGTAAGTTTGACCAACAACCACATTCACATGATTGGACCATGTCAGTGAACTGTTAAATATAACACCTAGGTTCTTTGCTTCGGAGACTATAGTTATTTTTTGATTATTAATAAAGACATCAGGAGTTCTTATTGAGATTTTTTTGTTTTTATGGATGACTAAACATTTGGATTTCTGGGGATTTAACAGCAAACCATTAGCAGTAGCCCACTTGTATACTCTCGAAAGATCTTCATTTAGTTTATCAAAACAATCACTAATATTATCGATAGAACCGCTTCGATAGATTTGCACGTCATCAGCATACAAGACAATTTGACTGTGTACCAATTGATTTGGGAGGTCATTTGCGTACATAGAAAACAAAAGAGGTCCCATTATTGACCCTTGTGGAACTCCCTTTGTTAGTTGTACTGGAACAGATATATTATTTCCAATTATTTGCGGGGGTCGTCAACTTTAGAGGGGTTTGTTTTTCTTTTCTTTCGTTTTTTCATAGTAGGCTGCTTTTTCTAGGGGAGGGTTACTAACCCGACGCCCAAACGCAAGTTTTTATCGTTCTTATGATGAAAGAGGGACCAAGATAAATACTGGGCTTTGCCATGTTACAGCAGGTCAGGACCGTTCCTTGGTATCTTTCATCCCCTATGTCACCCAATACATATTAATACCCGCAATAACACGGATTCGGGAATGGAATTCCTTTCTATCCATGCAACAAAAAACTTTAGCGCAACTTCAAAAAATGTTTTTTTAATTTTTTTTAATGAAATATTATTTATAAAATTTTGACTTTTATATGTCCCTTCCAGAACCTGCAAGAATCTACAAATTTTTACAACTATAACAATTTTTCCTTTATGATATCGAAAAAATAGTAAAAATTAGTAGATTCTTGCAGTTCTGGAACATACCATATATTATAGGGTCTCAGACGAATATTCCGATATATTATTTCAAGTAATAAAACGTCAAATATGATAACTATAACAGCGAATTGACATCACTGTCCTGTGACATATTATAGTACTATCGCTAGATGCCGCTTGTTTACTGGTGCATGGCGTAACTAACCTTGATGTATATCAAAGTTGAACTCTCTGAAAATCGACAAGTGGTTGTGAAATATTCACAATAATTCAGCAATTCGGAAAGTTTACAGCACTTTTACTAGCAATTTGGCAGCACTTGAGCAATTCAGCACTTCATTCCTGGTAGTGACAGCACTTTTACTAGCAATTTGGCAGCACTTGAGCAATTCAGCACTTCATTCATGTCAGTGACAGCACTTTTACTAGCAATTTGGCAGCACTTGAGCAATTCAGCACTTCATTCATTTCATTCATTCAGTAGTCTTTTCTGTGATTTCGTGACGAGTATATTTTTTGAGTTGAAGCGGGAAAACGTAAAAAGTTGAATACGGATAGTAAAACGAAAACAGAAACGGAAATTAAAAAAAAAAACAAATATTTGTTTGTTTTATTAACAGTTAAACGAATTAAAAAACGAAATTTTAAAATAGTTCATATAATTTTATTATTTTATAACGTAAAGAGTGTGAATTATTTCAAAACGAAGCACCAAGTATTTGTTAACCCATTCTAATTGGAAAAATAAACAAAACGTAAAGCAATAACCCAAACTGCTGCACCATATCCGTTAAATGTTGAATGCATTTTTAATAAGAATTTAACCAAAACAGCAGTTTTTGATACCACCGCAAAGTAACCTGAAAATAAAACAAATGTGTGTAACTAATTAGTTTTTTTTTAATAAAAATGTTGATAACAAACTCATCTAAAAGAACAAGTTTTTTTACTATAGCAAATGTATTAATATATTCGTGCTATATTTTGTTTATTTTTGAATTAATAATTTTTTTCTTGCACTTAAATAGCCAACACTTTTTTATAAACCTGTTTCTACAATTTTTTTGTTTAAAGGAATTTTGTATTTTTAATTGTTTTGTTGTTTATTTTACCTTTAATATTGTAGTTAATATTGTATTGTTGTTGTTGCAATTTGTTAACAGACAACAAATTGCAAGTCGACGTTAAGATTTCTGACCAACATCACTGTTTAATAGTTATCTGTCAGTTGATTTTATCAGATATGTTCGTTGACGGGCTATAGACAAAAAGTTATGAAATTATTTGGAATTTTTGCAAGTTGTTCTAAAGTAAACAAAAGCTGTATAAACAAACTTTTCAAAGTGACATAACTACATTCGATTTCCATCCTACACCCGTGCATGGATACACAGGCAGAAATATTGTTAAGGAATTAAAATTAAATATAAAATATTAAAAAATTAATTTACAAATCTAATCATCAAAAATTTTATTCGAAAGAAGTGAATACCAATTAACTATGGAAAACAGCGAAATTAACATCTTAACTCATTGTAATAAGTCATGGCAACACATTGTAGAATAAAAGAAAAATTATTCGCAAAAAACTAAATCCAGACGATTACCACAAAGTTGGGATAATGTAACACCCTTGACATAATTTAATTTTTCGCAGCTGCTAAATACTTTTAACAAGGAATGTTTTGTGTGTAGTGATAGTCTGTTATATACGAGGGGAACTAGAAAAGTTTCTGGTCACTTGACATTTTTTCGCCATTTTTAACCAAACTTACGTAGGTCAGTTTGACATACGGTTATGTGTTGTTTGTTTACAGTGACTTGAAAAATCACTTTGCCAAAAAATTCCCTTCAAATACCGCAATGTTTTACTTCCGATTTCGATACGACTTTGGAATGAAATCGATCCGATTTGTCTCTCACTATTTATTCTGAAATCATGTCGACCACTTACTACGTATTCATGGCAATGTCGGATCTGAAATCGAACGTAGCATCCGAAGTAGAAAATATCACCTTTCTAATGATGTAAAGTAGGTTTTCGTAGGTGATCAAACAACGAAGATATCACAATAGTCGCAAATAAAACCCAAATTTTAATTTTTGCAATTTTAATTATAATGAGGAATATCACAGCTTTGGCTGGGACTTTCCAAAAGCTGACTATGAAAGTAGAAGATTCCATCTTTACAATGACGCAAACTAGGTCGGGGTAGGTCGGCAAATAACGGAGATATTGCAATAGTCGGTAATACATCCCATTTATCCATTTTTTTGGAAATCACGCTACAGGTCGCAATTTGGATCGGATCGTCACGAAATTTCGAGGGTTAATGGAGGTCTCACAGAGGAAGAAGCCTAATGATTTTGGTGATGGTCGGATAATATTTAGGTGTCGGAATGAGCAAAAAATTTATTTGGAGAAAAAGTCAACATTTTTTTCAAAGCAAATATCTCAGGGTCTATAAGGGTATATAGAAAGCAAAACCTGGCAAGGAAAGTAGAAAATATCACCTTTACAACGATGTAACGTAGGTTGTCGTAGGTGGTCAAACAACGAAGATATCGCAATAGTCGCTAATAGAACCCAATTTTTTGCGATTTTAATAATAATGACGACTATCACACCTTTGCTTCGGGACCATCTAAAAGCAAATCCTGACTGAGAAAGTAGAAAATCCCAGCTTTAAAATTATGCAAAGTAGGTTGGCGTAGTTGGTCAAATAATAGAGATATTGCAATAGTCGGTAATATATCCATTTTTTCCACTTTTTCTGCAATTACACTACAGGTCGGAATTTTGATCGGATCGTCACGAAGCTTTCTCATAGAGATACAAACATATTGATGTTGGTGATGTCGATAGTAGTCAAATAGAAAGTTAAATATTATGCACAGAGGTAGTGGTGTAGGGTATCACATAGTCGGCCCCGTACCGACTATAGCTTTTTCTCGCTTGTTCCTGTCTACCGATATCCCTGGATGTTGTTCGTTTACTCTACAGTACCATGCAAAATACCTTAGTCGGTTACAAGAAGTTACTGGACTTGTGCAAATTTGTACTCTCAAATAATTGACTAACCGAAAATCGAGTTTTAAGTTTTTCACGTAAAGCGAATAATCGAAAACCCGATTATTACATTTCACTCCGCATCCCTATACCCTACCATCACTTTTCTTAGTTTTCGAAAATTGGTCCAGTTGGTTTTAGATTTGTTTCGGAAACTTGAAGGTTTCGGCGGTGACCCAGACCTGAGAGTTATATTTCGAGACTTTCCAATTCTGCACCTCTTTTATTATTTTATATGAATGCTTACCCAGATAGCATTTAGAGGACTGTTTTTTTCAAAAATCACATTGAGGAGTCTTTTTAGAGTCCTTTTGGTGATCAAAAATTGATTAAGTCGCTTGTGTGATCAGAAAGGGACTCGAAAGTGACTCCCTGTAATGATTAAAAAGAGTTCAATTTAAAATACAACAACAAATGTGTAGCAATCACAAATAAATCATTGAGGTGTTTAAAATGTGACAATTTTTTGTTATTTATTGTCACATTTTGATCATCTGGAAGATTGAAAAATGCTTAATCAAAAAAGGGTCATACAGGTGTTTGAAAAGTGATTATAATTATGTATACTCTGATCATATTTTGAACAGTTAGGTGATTAAAAACTGATTGCTTTGTTTTATTTTTATTTGGTTGTAAATAAAAAAATAAAATTCTCATATACACTTTCTACAAAATTTTGATATAAATGTAACGTATAATATTAAAGGTACAGACAAACACAACACAACAGGTTTTGCCAAGTGAAATGAAGAAGCAGTATACTAACCACCAAGCAACATAAAGGATAATTAAAAGACATAACAAAGCAGAAAAGACTATAAAACAAAGGAAAGAAACAAAGAAGAATAAAAAATAAAATTTTTTTAATTTATTTCGTCTAACAAAAAGACTCATAAATGACTCCCTAAAGACTCATAAATGATTATAAACATGACTCAAAAAAGACTCGAAAAAGGGTCCGAAATTAATCAACAAAACACCAATAAATGATTGAAATACGACTCGAAAAAGACTCATTTGTGATTTGTTTAGAAGAGTCGCCTGAGGTTATGTTTTCCTACCGACAAAGGAGTCATTTATGATCAGAAAATGAGCTCATATTCTAGCTTTTTAATCGTGCAGTCGGATCAAAAAAGACTCGAATTTGATTAAAATTTTCAAAAAATGCTGACTGGGTATTAGGTCGTAATCGTAAAGGGCTTGGCCTCTTTTGTTAGTATTGGTACTAACCCAAGCAATGTGGTGTGATGTATTTTAACTGTATTAGCTTGCTCCATCATGGCAATGATTGCCGTCTCCGCTCCGCTGATGTCTATCTGGATGATCTCTATCATTAGGCCTCCAGTAAACGGACATCTTGGGAGTCACTGTTTTCAGTACCGTCTCCCACTTCTTTGTTGCTTGGAGGTAATAGATCCTCGGTGTTTATTTTGGCTTCCTCGTCCACGTCGATCCTCGCCTTAACCGCTTTTAAGCGGACAGAGTTTGAGATGTAGAAAGCCATGTCCATAGTCTTTGTCAGACTGGCCAGAGATGGTCAATTCCAACCACAAAAAGGGTTCAGTTCTCCTGCTTCTTTGTTCTTCAAAACAAAACTATGGGTGTGAGTAGATGAGACATCCCGTCTCCTCACGCCTTTGACTAACAAAGATTTCGAGCGTCTCGAACTTCCTGCCCAACCTCCGACAGATACAGATGCCTTAGTTAGTTGAGGAATTTGTTTTTCCTTGCCAGCTTGAGTTTGCCGCTTTCCCGTGCTGCTGACAATTTAATGGATGGCGGCAATTTTTGCATCCTGGACAAACTGAAACACCATCGCGCCCACTTTGACTTCGCTGTTCATGATTTGAATTTAATATCTTCTTGTTGTTTATCGTTTTAACGCGGGTTTCCCAAAACAATAGCTGGTTTGGAGCTCTTTTTCTTTTTGTCGGTTTTACAGTGTTCTGCTCTTCAGGAGATATGATCCTCCTCCCCACTTCAGAAAAAGTGAAGGGAGTGTTTACGTTCATGTTGCTTCTCGGACTTGCACAGTTTAGCCCCAGACATCTATTTCCTATGTGTTGTGAGCTTTGCATTGCTCTTGCTCACTTCATCTACCATCTTCTGAACGTCTTCCTTCTTTGGCACTTCCACGACGGTTGTATTTGTTTTACTTTTGCAATCGCATTTGGAATCTGAAGGCTGCGTCGAGCTTGAACTCTCTGAGATTTTCAATCTCTCAGTCTCCTCCCTGTATTTGTCTTTAGGCTGCGCTCTTGTAGCAGTAACATCGATGTGAGGGATTTGCTTACACCGCTGACGTATGCTATTCAAAGGCATACTGGAGCTCTGTTCCTTTACGTGCAAGAATCTTAAAGTTTTACCACTTTTTACACGAAATGCGTTCCTTTACTTTAGACACAATACAATTCATATGGTAGCAGTTTACAACTTTTACTACTTTTGTCGGTTTTAAAATGTTCAAAAGTAAAGGAACAGCCCATGGGTTATTTAGGCTCTGCAACGTCACTTTCTTCATGCAACGTAAAGTACAGTACACATTGTCAGTTTTGAATGACGATTTTTTGCAATTATCGATAACTGTCCAACCGTCCAGCAATCACAAAATATTTTGTGATTGCATGATGAATGACAAAAATGAAGCAACAACAAAGCTGTCATTCAAAACTGACAATGTGAACCCAGCTTAAACATTCTTCATTTTTTGTTGTAGGTGAACACCCCCGTAGACAGTTTTTCGCGGAGAATATAAATTCCCCGAGGCAGGACATCACAATAATAACAACAAGAAATAAAAAAAACATTCTGTCCACTGTTTTTGAAGTTGTGACAATTGTTTCCTTTATAATATTAAAAAAAAACATTCGAACATAGTAAAGGGTGTTTTTTAAGCCCGATAGAACATGAAATTGTAAAAAATAACACAAAAAATTAAATTGTAATCAAATTTTTTTTATTCGAAAGATCAATACGTGACATTAACATTTGAAAATGATTTCGGGCATATGGGCACCGCGGCTGTTCTTGACGAAGTGCATTCTGGACGTCCAATTTTTGGCCACTTTTTCGAGCACTGCTGGCCGTATGTCATGAATAACACGAACAATGCTGGCCTCCAAGGCATCAATTGTTGCTGGTTTATCAGCATAAACCAATGACTTCACGTAGCCCCACAGGAAGTAATCGAGAGGTGTCAAATCGCACGACCTTGGAGGCCAATTGACAGGTCCACTTCTCGAAATCAACTTATCGTCAAATTTTGATTTCAATAAGTCGGTGGTTGCGTTCGCCGTATGGCACGTAGCGCCATCCTGTTGAAACCACATCTCCTCCGGATCAATCTCATCCATATTTTCAAACAAAAAATCATTGATCATGGTGCGGTAACGATCTCCATTGACCGTAACGCGAGCTCCGGCCTCATTTTGAAGAAATAAGGTCCGATGATGCCACCAGCGTGAAAACCGCACCATACGGTGCATTTTTCTGGATGTAATGGAGTCTGTAGGGTCTCTTGTGGATTGGTCTCACTCCATATGCGGCAATTTTGCTTATTAACAAACCCGTTAAGCCAAAAATGCGCCTCATCGCTCATCGCCATACAAATGACGAAGTCGTCTATAAGTTGCGCGAATCGAAGACTGATTTTAAAAGTAAATTTGGATAATTTCGTAGCGTTGTTCAAGCGTGAGTCTATTCATGATGATTTGTCAGAGTATACTGAAACAAATAAAAAAAAGTTTCATCAAAATTTAATTTTTTGTGTTACTTTTTACAATTTAAAGTTCTATCTAGCTTAAAAAACACCCTTTAGATTCTTGCAGGTTCTGAAACAGAGGAATAATGATTATGAATTTTGACATTACGATGCAAATTTGGTATCCCACTTCAAACCTTCTCAAAACACTTATAATTGCCGCGTAATTATTTAATTAGCCCAGTGTAGGTAGTTCAATGTCAAGATTTTTCTCTCTCTCTCTTCCATAAATGAATTGAAATGATATAAGTAGCAGAAAAAGGGCGGAAACCGCAAACTATCAATATATGACTGGGATGTTCTTATTTTCACGACCAGCAGTAAATGTAGGTGAGAGACAGTACTTGTCAAGGTTAAAACCAAACGACAATGTAGTTGTTTTTTTTACTATTGCAAATTTGTATGAATGAATGTGTTGTAAACAATAACAACAATTACAAACGTAATAACAATAAACAACCACTAGAATAATATTTCAATGTTAAAACACTTTAATGAGAACTATTATTTACTATTAAATATGTAGACGACGACTGTTTTAATGAATGGTTGGTTGGTGGTTATCGTTTATACTAAGTTATTGTTGTAATATACCCTGCTGAGTCAGTCTATAACTAAAGGATAATGAGAAACAAGTGGCTGGTGAGGAGATAAAGGGTCGCGTGACTGTAATGTGATAGCTACAACAATAACTATACAATATTTGTATGTATGTAGGTGTATGAATGTCAGTCAGTCAGTCAAGTAAAGGTGACCGCGTATAACAGGGAAAGAACAATTATTTTTTTCCTACGAAGTGAGAATTATTTGTAACGTTGTTGTTTAAATAAGCTTTGCTTAATTCATTTGATATTCCCAAAATGATTCATAAATCAGCGATTTTCTGGAACTCTACTTAAATAAGAAGAAGATGACTATTAATCAATTATATAAAAACTACGTAGAAATAACTAAAGTTATGTGAAAAAATGTTTTTAAATTATTTGGGTGTGCATGTTAAAGTTTTTGTCATCACATGTGTGTGTGTTTATTTGCTTGTCAAATTAGGGTGTGGCTAACAGATTGTCTAGGTTGCTGCTTTACTGACTGACTGGCTTTATTATACGAATGACGCTGAAAGTCAACGATATGCAATGCCTGTCTAGTCGATGTCGAAGGTGTTAAAAAGTTTCGAAAATATTTATTGCTGTTGTTATTGTTACATTTCCTTCTGAAAAAAATAGGCAAGAAGTATACAAATAGTGTTTACACAGCTGTAATTAATTGTTAAAACAATTAAAATAATGTCATATTTTTCTTAAGCCTTTTTATGCTCTACATCACTGGGGAGGGTTCATTGTGTTTGTTTTAGGTTGTGAAATAAAAGCCAAGAAAGTATGAAGCCAGAATTTCATTAGGTTTGTCTGATTACCCTAAAATTCGTACCAATTGTTGCTGAAGTCGTCTGTTAACACAAAAGTCCAGCAAAAGACAGCGATTCGAGAGAGACATTTTGATACTTATTTTACTGGGGGTTTGTAAATTCTTGCTGAACAAATTTCTTCTAGCTAGCACTTGCAACTCTTCTTCCTCTAAATAATAAATCAGCTGTTTTAAATTATTCGGTGATTCATGTTTGTGCAAATTGAAAACAATTTTATTGTGGAAATAAGCAAGTCAATTGTTTTGTTGTTTTGGAGACCCAAGTTGCTAAATGGAATTTTTTTTTGTGTCATTTTCTTTTTTAGTTTTAATAAAATACAAGATTTTTGCTTGTTTGGTTCTTTTAATGGCGGACTAATTGTTTTGTTTTGGCAAATCAGCTGATTGTTTGCTGGTTTTTGCAGGGAAGGTGTCTGTTTACTTTTTACATATTTCTTGCAAAAGAGAATAAAAACTCCTTACTCTTCTTCTTGCTGGAAAATTTTTGCTGGGAAAGTAACCAGACAGACCTATTATAAGAATAGACTTGGTTTTACGGGATCCCGTGCGTTTAATCCTAAAGACAAAGTCTAGGATTAAACGCATTTTACACTTGCACTTAAAACAGGTGGTTTGGGATTTTACGTCATTTATTTGACTGATATTAGGTCTGTCTAATTACTCAAAAGTTTGCAACAATTTGTACCAATTGTTACGGAAAGTTGTCTGTTAACTCACATTGTCTCTGTTAACTCTCTGTTATTCATTGAGAACTTGCACGTTTTTGCTGGAGAAATTTCTTCTAGCAAGAACTTGTCAGTAACCAGACACACATATTGCATGGAATTGACATCTTAAATATGTATGTTTTGTAAAACATGCTAAATGTAAAATGCGTTTTAATCTTATCGCATTCCATCTCAAGTGAACACATACCTGACCATATTGGCTGAGATACAGTGACTGTCACTAAAAATGATGCAACCTGAAATAAAAAATGTAAACGTTGCTAACTTGGAAACGAGTTGAGATTTTTTAACAATTCAAAAAACAATTTTGTATGCCGAAGAGTTGTCTTTAGGATGGCTTACAAAAATATTCCCTTTACAGTACCGTTATACCAAATTTTTACCGGAAAATAAAAAATGGTCCTTTTTAATGTGAGCATTAAAAATGATGCACCACAATAATTGATTAATAATTTCCAAATTTTTCGCTTTTTATGTAATTTTAGTAATCAGAATGGTGGAATTATTGGTTCCCTATCGTTTTCAGTAGTTTTGTCAATGATTCCGATAGAAAAATGATATTATTGACGTAATATTGGCATGTTTGTAATTAATGTCCCTTTGTAGTCAATTTGGCTAGAAATTTCTAGTTTATGAAGTTATTTTCCAAAAATTTACCATGAAAAATCATTAATGGTTATATCCAAAGTACGTACAAACAACCCAATGATATATGGAAAGTCCTGTATTAGCCAGGCTTGCCCTATACTATACTAGTCTTTAACGGCGTTGCCCTGATAGAGGTAAAAATTGTTGGCACTTTTCTTTGAAAATAGTTTTCAGAAATATTCTTAGCAACGTTTTGACCATGTCTGCTTTTATAAAAACAAACATTTCAACACCCTTTGTTGCAGGCCTGTGCATCATGCTGGGTAGATGTTTTGCACGGTGTCGTCGATTCTTGACCTATAGGAATTTAGACGGCTGCACTATTCCGAATATACATAGTTTATCAAAAACTACTCTGGTTTGTCGTGGCAGCTGAATGTCCTCAGCTGCCATAGATGGGGGATGTTCTCTGAGGACCGCATTTATGGCATCTACGACTGCATCTGTGTGAATGCTATTTAAACCTGCTGGATCTCTATTTCTAGATAATGCAAATCCTCCAGACATGTCTGGGTGGGGGAGGAGTCGTCCTGTCTACTCTATGTGGTGATTAGGATGGCTTTCACGGTAACACTCGAGCAAGTACTGCATGTCATTGTGTTCCTGTACTTTGCAAATCGTTGTCTCCTCATGTAGATGATCCACTGATGACATGAGGAGGCACCCTGTTGCAGTTCTCAGGGCGAATATTTTTCTATCGCGTTTCACTTATATTCGCGAATCACACTGGCGCCGCAGAACTTACCACAGACCGACCTATCGCGTTATATGTGGTTAACAAGTTTTTTATCTGCACCCCGAATGTTGCCGGTTAGGGACTTTAGGACCTTGTTCCTACATCTCAGCTTGTCGCAGACAGCTCACAGTGGATCCACACATTGGCCAAAAATAAAAAAATGAATGTTAAAATTTTGGTACAACATCTGGCAAGTCTGACAGCTATGACATGGGCCTTTTTAAAAATGTATTGGTTTTTGTTTCATTCGAATGCGATCTTCTTAAGAATAGCTTCAAAAGTCGGAACATTTGACTAATATTTTTTGTTGTGAGTACAACCTATATTTTAAGTGCAAGTAAATATATTCAAAATATCGCGAAACTAATACGTATAGCAAAATATTATAGTGGATTTTGAAGAAGAAGGTAATAGCTTAATTTTCATTAAAAAGTAGTGTTTTAGCGTGCTGTGGAATTCTAGTTAGCTGCATATTTTCTTAGTCTATTTTGTAATGCCAATTCGATCATATACTTAAATTTGACCTAAGGTTTTAGTCTTGATGCCCACCAGTGCCCACCTCGGGAATAATTTTCCAAAGTAGGTCATGGGTTTAGGATTATTCAGTACTAAACTCAGCTGCCATCTAGTGCCAGACTATAAATGGTGGGTCGCTCACTAAAGCTGCCCTGGAATACGGTTTCTATTGATATATTAGCGTATAACTCTGTTATCTGACCACGTACATTAACATAATTGGCATCAGTGGCAAGATGAAGAAATCTTCTTCCAAGTTTGTCTTACAGTGGCGGTACGTGCCTTCCAGGAAGAACGCTATAAGATCTATATTAAAACTTTTACCAATTTTCTGACGAAAATGTTGATTTTTTTAATCCGCTAAATTAGTTGCATTTTATGTTGTTTTGGAGATTGTTTTGTTTCCCCAAGCCTATTTTTGCATCATAAGATAATCGGGAGCTTTGTTAATGTCATTTTGTATTAACAGCATAAAACAATTCTTACCGTATACCCCCTCCAGAGGGGAAAGGGGGGAGAATGTAACGCTCGTGGTTTCTTAAAACACTCTTCGCAGCAGCACAAAGCTGTAACCGGCGCATTGGCTTGATTTTTACACTCTAAATATTTTTGGCCACTTTCTCCATACAAGTGGATCCACTGTGCAGCTGTGGCATGCGCGGACGACGTGAATATGCTGTCGAATATGACCCCTAGAACCTTGGGGTAGTTGGTGGTCGGAATTCTGCTGCCATCAAGCATGATATTCAGCTCAGTTCTCGCCTCTGCAGTCCATATGGCGAACAGAGTGGCCGTAGATTTAGGGTCGGATATTTGCATATTCATCGATTTAAAAAGGTGGTAATATTAGTTAAATAGGAGTTCAGGCTTTCTCAAATGACATCAGGGAAGGTACCCGACGCCAATATCGTACAAACATCCGCATATGTTACGAATAGAGGGGAGGTAGAGGTTAAATTCCGGAGATATCACCCCACCTTGGGCGGGAGGCTTACTCTACGTACTTGGAATTCTTGCTATTATTATTCAAACTTGGCCGGAGGGTTGTCTGCTCAATGTCCTCAAACAGCATGTAGTGCTTGACAATAACAAAGACTTTTGATACGTTGATAACCACCATCACCCTTCTATCGCGGGCTTGCTCTGTTCGTGCAGGGCTGTTGTCGTGCTGCTAATGATCGGCAACTGGATAGCTATGCTAATGATCGGCAACTGGATAGCTATTTCTGCCATCGAAATCGATATGTAATATTCTCCTTTGGTGGTGCCGTTGTCTAGCTTCAGCAGCGGGGCCACCTTGCCCAGAATTCAGAAACGATGTGAGTGGCTACCGATAGGTTGAGAACATTGGTGAGATACTTGACCCCCGACTCATTCAGCTGTTTCAGCATTGAGATTTCATCAGGGCCCAATGCTTTGGATGCTTTAGCATTCCTGATGGCATTCTCAACATCAAGTATTATAAATTGAGGTGGTTCCTCCTCGACAGGAAGAGATCTAATGCGACGTAGTACTCTTCGTCCTATCACTCCCGGGGATACTCAACAATCTCCAGATTAAAATAACTTGCGCTCCTCTTCGCTTCAGTTAGTGTAGTGTCTAAACGTGACTGAAGTCCCATCTTCCTTCTTTCCAGGGTTCGAGAGTGACTTATCCGTTGCCCACAGTTCACTTATTTCGGCTCCAAGGTTGCAACTGTGATTTAACCACTTGTTCCGCTTAATCTCACCGTCCAACCTGTTAACTTCCAGTGTCAGCTCCCTGACTCTGGGGTCACTGTGGTTGGCACGACGAAGCTCATCACTTGCGAATTCCGTCGCATCTGCTGGGACGATCGGCTGTAGCAGTGATGATGTCTCCGAACGTCCTTTCTGCTACCCGAACATTCGAAGAGTTAGACAGATCTCTGAAACTAGGCGAATTAGCTTTTCCATGAGTAATTAAAGTGTGGGGTTCAGAGGGGATGAAATCGGGTTTGAGTAAGAAAGATGTTAGGGTTTTTCATTGGCAGATTTTCTCTCTCCAAGGGTAAAACTTTCTACGAATGACTTTACTAAAACCTCCGTCAGAGTATTGACATTTCTGTCTATATCTTCCGTGCTTAGGAATTCATTATTGGCGCTCCTTAGTTTTCCAAAATTTGTCAAGTTGGTTTTGGATTTATTTCGGAAACTTATAGGTTTCAGCGGTGGCCGTGTTAGTTCATACTTATATACCGGTGGTCTGAGAAGGAGTGCTCTTCCAATTCTACACCTCATTTATAAAGGTAGTGTCGGCTACTCGAAGACTAGATTCATTTTGCTGCTTCAGCACAGTTATGTCCCATGAAAAAACATACGTTTTTGTGGCATATTATACTGGTTCTCCGTTGAGACCCCGTATTTGCATACAAATGTTAACAATTTACATGGTTTAGTCCAGAGACCTTGTTCTGAATATTCAAAGGTTGCTGGATTAAAGCTTTATGAACTCCTACCTGTATTAATTTGCTCAATCAGGGTCATGGTTGGCGTCTCGCTTCGAAGGAGGTTTATCTGGATGACCTCGATCGTTGATCCTCCAGTAAGCAGGTTTATTGAAAGTCACTGATTTCAGTATCAACTCGTAATACTTCCTCGCTGTTTATTTTGGCTTCCTCGTTCACGCCGATCGTCGACTTTCCCGATTTTAAGGGGACAACCTTTGAGATGTAGAAGGTCATGTCCTTAGTCTTTGTCACACTGGCAATGGAGAAATGGTCGATTCCGACCAACGACTTGTTTTGACGGCCAAGGGGTTCGAACATGCTTACCGTCTCGAACTTGGTGTCCCAACCTCTGACAAAAGTGCACCCCGATTCATATTTAGCTCAATGAGAGAAGTCTCCCTTGTCCCGTATGGGATGTTGTGGAACAATGTTTTTCTATTTTGTTAACCTTCTCAATGAGGATTTATTTGGCGTTTGCGCTATGGAATTGACATTTGAAACCCAGTGGGTTTATTAAATCCGGTTAAGCACAAACGTGGTATTACTGATATGTATTTTGAAGTGGATCACCCCTTTGCATTAGATGATCCAAAATCTTGTTGTTAACCGTTCAATGGCTTGAAGATGGTCTTTGGGTAGCTTGCCGGAACTTCTGTTAGTATCACTCACTGTAGAGCAGAGTTTGCCCCTGTAGCTTTTCGTGGCCAACTTGGCTTAAGATGACGGCTTTCTGTTGATCTCCTCAGCTCTCTTCTGCTGGGAAAGTGATTTTTTCGCATAATCCCCAGGTTTGGCAGTCGAGTTCACGGCCGGGCACACCTTCTTTGCTTTGCAGTGTTCTACTCTTCAGGATATCTGACCCTTTTCTACGTTTCCGAAGAAGTGTTCATGATATCTATGGGAGTATTCCGCGATATAGCCTTTTCGCTTGCCTTTTGCTTTTCGAACTGGCGCTGCTTAGCAGCAGACAGCTGTTTTCTGTATGTTGTGATATTTGCAAAGATATTGCTTACTTCATCTACCATCTTGTGGATCTCCTCCTTATTTGAGATTTCCGCGACGGTTGTAGTTGTTTTGTTATTGCTATCCTATTCACAGTCTGAGTAGCTATATGTATATGAAGACCGTTTCGAATTTGAACTTCCCCTGAATTTCGCAGTCTCCTCCTCCCTGTATTTGCCTTTCGATGTGAGCTCGCCGCCGTAGCTTCGTCTACAGAGGCCAAGGCGTCGTCCAACTAACCGCAAATGTATAGCCAAATTTGTACCTCGTTCCAACTAATTAATCGGTATTTTATAACACATTTGTCGATCAATTCAAGAATTTGTCTAGAAGTCACCCCAAACTTCTCCAATTTATTTTGAATAACATCTTCAACTACATACCTATTTAGTTTGTTTATTTTTTTATGTCACCAACATATGCAAATGAATAGGAATTTTTGTTGTCTTTTGGGCTAGGTAAACACGCGTATTTTCTTCATTCTGTTTTTGTTTTTTCTGTCTTCTCCTCTCGTGTTAAAATATTTCAACAATGCAACGAAACCGGTTCGGTGTTAATCAATTTATTTCAACACCGGTTCATTGGACTGTTACCTTGTCGTCGTAAGTTTAGCATTTTGATTAGTTATAAAATAGTCAGATTATAGCGGCACACATTTCGAATGTGCTCCTATATTATTAGGTATGTAAATTCAATTTACAAAAAATATAATTTATCACTTTTAGTTGTCATTAACAAAATCGTTGACGGTTATAAAGACAAAGTAACTTAGTCAATTTATTGGATAACATCGGCATTATTTTATACTGGTACATGAAACTTGGGGTGATATGTGTCTTATATGAACCTAAACATACCCAGCCAAAAATTGGAAGTTGTGCAATATGGAATAAGGATTTCACTGCATGTGAAAAATTCAATCCGTTCGACACATTTCATAAGCAGTTGAGATCCCCACCAGCACGCCAGCTTTTAGGTCCCTACAAGAAGCGACATAATTTCTCTTAAAGACAAAAATTAGTCTATAAATTTGGGAAATTGTGTTATATTTTTTATTTATTCTAGGATATTTTGCAATTGGTTGAATCTTTATTTGGTTCCAAGCGAAGAAATATTAAAAGACCCTGCTAAAATCCGACATCTATTAGTTTGAGATCCGATCATTTCACAATACAAGAAAATTTTAATTGTTCAATGCTTTTGTGATGTTAAAAAGTTTGTGGAATCACAACCATCTTCACTGTTAACAACTTATTTCGCTTTCAAGCAATTAGTACATACATACATATGTACATATGTGAGACCCACATTCAATGAAGCGTTTGTTTATAGTCATAAAATTTGAATGTTGTTTTGATATGTTTTTCACATTGTTTTGTTTTACTAACCATATTCATAACAAAACCGGCCTACACCAAACCAATCTCTAAGTGCATCCATCCATCGGTAGCTATCAGGTTATTTACATTTGGCTTGTATGATTGTTGTTATTATTATAACAACCAGACCAAACTTGTATTGTGGACTCCGTATTATTGTTGTAGTTGTTAGATGCATGTTTTCGTGTTTTCCAACCAGTATTTTTTGCGCTTTGTCAGATATACAATTGTTTTGTTTTTCTATTTTTTCACACGTGCAAATTGAATCGACCAACGCTATTTGCGAACCTTGTTAGAGAGAGAATAATACAGAACTGTATTTTGGCGCTTGCGTGACAAAACTGGAGTATTTTTTCAGTATTTTTTGTTCTGTCTTGTGCTGACGACTTTGTTGTAATGTCGTGCATTTGCCTTAGCTCTTGCAGATCTTGAATTATTTTAGCGAGTGTCGACGTTATGTTCAGGGGTTTTTTGGCGATATGCCAGATTTTTTTCATTTATTTGCCAAACATATTTTGTTGCATTTTAATGCGGTAAAACTAGTTTAAACTGCATTGCTGTTGGGTTGGTTATGTTAGGTGACTCCACATGTGAGTGTATGAAAATAAATCATTTGACTAGAGGTGTGTTTATGTGTGATAAGTCTTAAAATTAAATATAATGGAAGTAGAGTTTAAATAAAACTTCACTGGTTTGTCTGTACAGTCGAATTTCTTCGGAAAGGTTGCCACTTCAACTGGTCGACACCACAGATCAATTGCGCAAGAGAGCATGTTTGCGTATTGTGCTCCCTGCCTGTACTGCGGCCAGATATCTTCAACGCATGGATTAATTCTGGCTTGGTACGCGTTGAGTATTGTTAACCAATCATATCTCAATTGTGCCAAAATTGTTCTGGTGGCTCTGGGCAAGGACCGTTCGGCATCTACAAACGCTGGAGGATATTGTTGCATGACCCGATTGACTTCATACGTGTTGGCAGCTTGCTGAACGGCGCGAGTATGAATCGTCTTCAGTGAAGCTCGTTCGATTTCATTGGTATGACATCTTGGAAGTCGGGGATGTAACGCCTGATGTGTCTGAGGTGATGGATCCAAACCCACACTACGGTGGTTTGAATGCGATGCCAGCAGGAACTGTCGACAGCATCCTTGCATCCTGATCCACAACGAATATCTGGACACGTTTGGTAGCAGTTGGTAGGGCATGTTCTACAACGCCTTCCACTGAGTGCCACTTGAAAATGAAGTCCAAACAAAAGCTGTATATTTTACGACTGAATATTGTTAGTATTGAGCAATATCTCCTTCTCCTTGCCCGAGATGGCTTTGAGTACCTTACCCGAGATTCAAGCTATCTAATTTCTTTTCTGGACTTTGGATTTCACAGCGACCTCATATTTCGAGAAGATAAATCGAAGATTATTCAGAATATTTGGGAGTTTTGGACAGTTTATATTTTTTCCATTCCATCACTTGTCCATGGATTTTAGCTTCTAGTTTCTTCCCTTCAAAAAACTTAGCCAAGGTGTTGAGATAGGCATTGATTTTGTCCTCCAGTTCATCGATGCATACTCCGGCGGTCATCTGCGTAAGTCAACAGTTTTACGCCGTTTGGAGCGGCAGGAAAACTAGAGAAAAGTTAAATAGAAAGGAAGAGATTACTCTCCTTATGGTATGCAAGTCCTGTCTCCGACATTGATGTCCAATTTGCTCTTTACCTCCTTTGTCCATGACGTCTAGATGGTTACTGTGGATTTTTACGCTTATAGCTGCAAGTTTCTCTCCTTCAAAAACGTAGCCAAGGTGTTGAGATAGACATTGATGTTGTCCTTCGGTTAATTGATGCTTACTCCAGTGACCAATTTGGTACAGTCATCTGGGTAATTCAACAGTTTTACTCCTTCTGTAGGGGTTGGAAAAGTAGAGACGCAAAAGCTAAATACCCTTGTTTAACTTTTCGACTCTTGAGGCCTCGGTACATACCCGTCTAGTTTTCTGGATTAAGTTATTTCTGGTAAAAGGAAGGACAACCTAATTCGAATATGCCTCGGCAGTTCTTTATTTATTTATTTTTTGCCGGAAATGACTTAAGCAAGAATGCCATGCCTCTTATCTACGGAGGCCTTTTGACTTCATGCTTCTGAATTACACATGTGTATGCCTGCCATTAACCAATAATTATATTATCATTTCTTCGTTATGTGGCGTTTCGGCAGGTCTTGCTTGGTTCAAGCCGTTTGCAATAATGAGAGCCTTTTTCAATTCGTGCTCTTGACGTGCTCCTAGAAGATGTTCAGTCGCGCTAAGTATAGATTGCAAAAACCTTAGCTAGCGGTGATAAGAGGGAGATCGGAATTATCCAAATCTCGGCAATCACTGACCCATTGACCGATAGAGTCAGGATTGCTGCAAAAAGGTATTTTGCAGATGGAACGATATTTTTCAGCATGCCATCAGAAACCAGGGCTTTCGAAGATATAATTCTTCTTAACAGTGCTGATGTCATTTGCTGAAAATAGGACAGAGCACTCTCTTTTTATATTTCAGGCTATCCTTAGGGCTGCTCGTTTTGTTGAATGTACAATAAATTTCTGGCAGACCTTAAGCGGACATCCCTTGGCATCGATGATGTCAGCACCTCCGAAACTTGCAGCGACATTTCCTGTGTTTTGGCTCCTTTAAGACTCTTTACTGTGACCCAGAGCTTGTGTGGTCCAGCTTCACAGTTGTCCAGATGTTTCCCCATTTTCTCTGCGAGGTTGTTGATTTCGTCGGACAGAGTGTGCATTCTTGGATCATCTGAAGATGACTCTCTTGTCTCGTTGGTCTGTGAGCCACGCAGGTGTTGTTGGAAAATTGTGCCTTCACTGTGGAATTTTGCCCGATGAAATGAAATGTTTGGTGTCCTCTGTTCTAAATAGAGCTCTCCTTAGAGCTGCTTTGTTTGCCCTGTTTTGCTCAGTTCGATGTGCAATAAATTGCTGACAGAACTTTAGAGCATATTTCTTGGCATCGATGATTTCAACACCTCCGAAACTTTTAGCGATATTTCCTGCGTGTTGCTCCTGTACGATTCTTCACTGCGGCCCAACGTTTATGTGAACCAGCTTCACAGTTGTCCAGATGTTTCGACCATTTCTCTCTACTGGTTTTCGAGGCTGTTGGTTTCGTTGGACAGAGTGGGGATACTTGGACCATCTGGATATGGCCTGCAGATCTCGTGTTGTTGTTTTTCGAGTCGCGCATCAGCAAAATTTGGCCTCCAGTGTGGAATTCTGCCTGCTGGAATGAAAAGTTTGACAGCTCGTTTGTTAGTGGTTCTTAACATTTTTAGTCCCTGTCTCGCACATGAGTGAGGCGACAGATGACATTGTCTATGACATTCATGCCATTTGACTTTATTATAATTAATGAATGGCAATTTCTCTGGCTCGCTGGACTGATATTCCCATTGTTTCGATAATATTATTGGTAGGGTGAGGGACTTAAAGATCCATTGATAGGTAACATACGTTTCGGTCAATTACGAACGCAAGGTCTCCGACATGACTTCTATCTCTATTCTTCCGTACTAGGGCAATATAACCATGACTCAATATTCTGCAATCTGGTGTTAGTTTCGTCTCCTTAAGTGCTGCTATGGATATCTTATTTAAATGCATAAAATCTGTTCTGAATTAGATCTGGCAATTGTTCGATTGGGAATAAGTTTTTGGGATATAATAAGTGGTTGTTGGGATTTAATAAGAAATATTTCTATGATCGTTTTTCTGCATAATCCAGCAATGGGTATATACCCAGTTCTACGAATGTGGATGTTTCGATGGGATGTAACCACAGATCTACTGGAGTTAGTTGAGTATGTTTGACATGGCAGTTGAAAAGGTGTAGGGAGTCGTGTCGCATGTTGGGCAGATGTTTTGCACCGCTTCATCGATCCTTGCCCGATGGGAATTCAGACGGTGCACAGCTGTCTCCGAGGACCGCATTCCCACGATAGTTGTTTATGGCATCTGCGACTGCATCAGTGTTAATGCTATTTAAACCTGCTTGACAGGCTTGTTCATCTAGATCATCATCAACATCTAGTAACGTTGGATCTCTATTTCTAGATCATGAAGATCGCTCCTGACATGCCTAGGTGGTGGTCCTACACATATGGTGATTAGAATGGCACTCACGGTATATAATAAGTGGTAGATTCATATGTTGAAATGATCTAAAAGACACGCCAACTAAACTGGTAATTACTTCATCGTCTCCTATGTTGGTCTCCACATTGGGCGCCAAACTCTGTAAAGTATAGAACTCAAAATTGTGGTAAATGTACATATTTAATAAGGTACATTGGTAGCTTTCGAAGCATTGGCTACTTTTCCCTAAAGCCTTGTTGGGATTGTAATATAGTTTCGTCGAAATCTATTTCGATGCACAACAATAAGAAGGTTCTAGAATAAACAAAATAAAAGTTCTCATGATCTCAATCCAGCAGAGAGCGAAATACAACAAACAAATTCCACGTCAACTGATCTCTAAATAAAAAATTAGCTTATTTTTCAACTACTAGTTATGAGTCATAGAATAACTAGTAATTCAGTGCGACATGCCCTTTTCAAAATAATGGGTTAGTAGGGGGTTTCGTAGGTAGTTACGACTAGCAAAAAGTACTATAAAAACCATTATTTAGTAAGGATTATTTGTTGGGTACTTATTTATTTGTTTTAATTATTTAATTATTTTAATTATTTGTTTTTATTTCAATAATCACTTTATTTTTCCGATATTTTGATCATCTTCGATTGTCATCATCATATTCGAATTATATTAATATATTCGAATTACATATATTCGAATTATATTAAATCCTGTACATTTATTTCAAATTACAATTTTACATCACTCTGTTCACATTCCCTTACAGACTGACTATAACAGGAAATTGCAATGACTGCAATTTTCCACAGCAAGTTTTTTTTAATTCTTAGAAGAGGCAACACATAAGACATGTTCTGATGTTTTTGCTCTCAGTTGCTAAGATTTTTCGCTGTAGATAGGGAGTTGCTTTTTTAATTGTAGATGCAAGCAGAATGCAATGAGTGTTTCTGAGTGTGCTCGTTCTGAAACCCGAAACACGTTTTATAGCAGAATCTCAATGCAACATTCTATTAAAAGCCGCACTTTTAATTTATAATTATTGTTGCTGTTATTGTTGTTATGGCTGGGCTATTGTTTCGCTTTGAATTATTCAACATGGAATAATGCATGATGATGATGATGACGACGATGGGCGGTAATTGTCCAATGCTAATGATGATGACGACGATAAAGTCGATGATATACAACAATGGATGGATGTTTTTATGCTTTCTTTTTAGAACTGGAGATGATGAATATCTTTAAAAGACATACATACATGTGTATGTATGGTTGCATAGCCATCCATAACTACATAATTCAATTAACATTTCTTTCCATTAACCCTTTTCATCAATTGAATGAAACTCATTGGGAACGTTTTGAACTTTGACATGCAGCCGCATAAAAGATTATGTGTAACGAATGCAATTATAACAATGTTAAGTTAATTGAAAATGTTAATTTATACAAATTTATTGGTAGGTCATTGAAAATTGACATTTCTTTTAGAGACCTGACTCAGCAAAGAACATTGAAGTATTCCGAAAGTTATCTTTCTTAACCGTAGTATCAAATATGGCTAACAAAAATGCGAAATATTACTTTCGGCTATTTTTATGTACCAACCGACTTGGTCTCAGCACAATATCTAAAATCAAATGCAATAAAATAAAATAATATTAGCGTCAATTTACAACTCACTGCACTAATAAATTTTTAAAATCAACTCACGTGGCGTCTTTTGACTCACTAAAGACATAAATATGGTCTTGGGTTAGCGCCAAATTATTAATATTTGCCACGCATAAAAACTATTCAATTATGGCCATTCAGGCTGCACATTTTCCGAACTACACTCAAACCAAACAATTTTTTTACGAATGAAAACTTTTATTAGTATTTCGCTAGATTGCGTTTTAGACTGGTTTGACATGGTGGCGGCAGCCCCAACACCACCCTCCAATCACCCAACTACAAAAACAATTGCAAAACAACAGTATAAATTCGCAATAACAAAACAAACTTTACGAAAAGAAGTTCAATAGCCGGAGAATAGAATAGAGCACAGAATGTTCTAAGGTTTCCAACAAACATGGACAATAAAGTATAAGGACTGAAACAGACGATAGCCAGCGCTAGTCAGCTCACATCAATGCATGTAAAGAAATCACAAAATCGACTGACGACGAAAACTTATTTCTGTAATGTTTTTCTATCGTCACAACAAAACTTGACATGCCTTGAATCTTCTGGCATTCCACTAGCAAATGAGGCTAAACAGGTGTGGTAGGATCGGCAGCAAGTGGCAGCACATGCATGCATGATTTACATAAATAATTAAAAGTCTTCTTTATTGACTGACTTGGCGGCTTGTTGGCTTTATAAATGGTCTCCAGATTACGAGGGTTGTGAAAAGTTCGCCCTAAATTTGAAAACAAGAGTTGCACTTTTGAACTCAACAATTTTGCAGCTACGACTTATAAGGGAGGACATGCTATGCTGCTACTGGAATGAATGAGGGTGACAGTAAAGTGTGGGACCGCCGAGGTGCTTAATGTGTACAATGTACATACCAGCGATAAATAGTTGTGTCCCCCATTATATGCCTGATATTAGTTAGCTTTGGGGGGCAATAACTGTCTACTCATCATGAGCTCTGGCATTCTGTTGCAGGCAATGATCAGAGGGCACTTGGTCCGATAAGTTAAGTATTTTGGCAAACCCGTCATTTCGCTCAGATTACCTTTCTATCTTCGTCTCCTTTAACAAACCTCCCGACATCACTAACTCTGATTGCCAAAAGTGTTCCGAGAATTTACCAATCACCGCTTCATACAGCTGCGAAGTCTCTCAGATCTTCGGGTAGTTGAGAGAATTTTTCGGGACATCTTCACAGATACAGCTGCTTGCTAATACCTGTTGGTCAAATAACCGAAATTAGATAAAATTTCCCAGCTTCGGCGTACGAAACCCTGAAGACTCAAGAGTGAGGCAACTTATCTTGAAGTCAACAGGCAAGCAAGTAAGCAAGCGAAAAAAGAGGCTAGACTACCTGAAGCAAAGCAACATTGGTACAGGGTTACGTAAATCGTTTGCAACGGTTAAATCAATTTGGAATCCGGGAAAGAAGCGCTATGGAACTGCGCGAAACTGACAGATCGGAAAAGGTGGGAGTGTTATTTTTATCGGCATCATCCGATGCACAAAATCATCCAAAGTGTTGAGTCCACACGGAATCTCAATGGTAATGCGGTGTTGAGTATTTAAAAAGTGTCCTCAATCTATCGTTATCCTCCGATATTGTACCAGAAGCCTGCAAAGTTACCAGGGATTTGCCGCTACTGATGCCAGGCAAGGATGCCGGCAGAGGCGAATCGTACAGGCCAATTTCCCTTTTGCTCTGTGCCAGTAGCAACGATTCTAGAGCCACTACTCCTTCCCATAGTGAGAAGCAGTTTCGCAGGAAAATGCACAGTACACAACAGCACTCCACACATAACAGTCGAGGACTGAACCCGCAGAACAGACAGTGCGACCGAATAGTCATGGAGGCTACTGATTTATCGAAGGCCATCGATACGTGAAATATGCCAAGTTCTTTGAGGACATAGAAAGGACTTCCCCAGCCGCGATTTAAACGTGGGATAAGTGTGGAATTTTAGAAAAGTAAAGGTTAAACAATTCCGGAGATATCTTCCCGCCTTGGGGAACTCCCTGTTTCACTACAAGTTTCTCCGTTTTCTTATTTTTGAATTCTCCGAAATCGGAAACTGTATAGTGAAACCGAAAGCTCCCGCGGCAGGGAGATACCTCTAAAATTCCACACCATGAAAGATATTTGATGTTGCCTGGCCGGGGAATAGAACCCACGACCTTTAGTCGATAGTGTCGCTGGCCGGCAGCATGGTCGGCAATATGAGGAGACGGAGAATTTACCCGTGCATCGGCACAATAAGATGTTGTCGATGCAGTCCTTCTTGGGCGTTATCGCCGTGTGCATCCATGCCACAATCTTGTTGTAGGCTTCCCCCATCAAAGCTCGTCAGGAGAGATCTTCATTATGAAAAGTGAGAGACCCAAAGCCACAAACGGAAAACTATATCGGGCTGATGACACCAATGGACACACTTCATGAGGAGACGAAGATGTTACCGGTGCATCTGCACAATATAATCTTGTCGATGCAGTCCCACATGAGCATTATCGCAGTGAGCATCCATGCCACAATCATGTGACAGGCTGCCCCTCCCAGGCCTGTCAGGAGAGAACTTCATGATTTATAGTGAGAGGTCGATAGGCACAAACGGGAACCTCTAGATCAGCTAGCCTATTATCAGGCACGCTTATGTAACATTTACACTGATGATGTTGGAGGGCAGTTCTAAGGTACTCGAATACCAACGGTCAAGGCAAATACGAGCGGTTTTAGCCCAAATAAGATCCGGGCGGATCTAGCGTACTTTCCTAACAAGTCTACACACAACATAGGGAAAGACCTCTCTTTTATTATGATATCATCTCCACATAAGGCCTGAATATCATGATTCGCACTACTGCCGCCAAACAATGGATATTTCTAGTTCCTTTTCACAAAAGAAACTAGTTCCTTAATATAGTTCCATAGTTCCTAGACAGATATAGTTCAACGGATCTTTCTCTTTTATCTCTCTTTTCGTTCCAAATAGGTCCGAGATCGAAATAGTTCAACGAATCCTTTCATCATTCTTTTTCTTTCATTCTTTCCGAGACCGAAATGTTTTCATGGTTTGGTTTCAGCAAATAAACAGCAACGAAGAAAGATCGACGTATGTATGTATGCTAAGTTTACATTTACGAAATCCACTCGATATAAACGCAAGAGCTGTATATAGTTCCAATCGTTCCTTGACCGGAATAGTTCCCTCATAGTTCCTTCCGGAACTACACAACTATATTATTTAGTTTACGGGCATATGGGCAAAAACGATCTCTTCCCGAATTCTTGACTACTGTTGTCGGTTACTCCACGCACTTTCGCTTTCCACTATCACGTTGAGCCTTAACATATACTATGACTTTGACCGATGGAGACGGGCACTACGACCTCGACTATGGTGATGGTATATTTTTCAATGCTAGTTCGGTCAAGACCTTTGTAGATATCTATCAATCCCTTCATTTGAACCCCATGAACTTCGACGTTGACAAAAACTTTAGCGGATATTGATTTCTACCTAAGATATAGATCCTATACCTTCTAGAGTTAAATTTAAATTTGAAATGTCATTTACCCAAGCAAAACTTTCCGTTCAGTCTGGGATATGAAAGGGTTTTAATTTTACATAGCCCTACACCAACATTTACATAGCCCTATGACGTCCAAGCTCTGGGGCATGACGGGGTCCATCAACCTACATAAGCGCTGTGTCGCATTACAGAGCTCCTGCATTGTTACAGGGGTCTATCGGGTACTATAAATGCGGTGAGGCTTTGCTCATCCAACTCAATTTGCCACAAGGTTTACTTCAAATTGACGCAGTAATATGTTTCAAGGATCCTGCCCAAAATCCCGTCAATGTTTTGAGGTGCATATGCATCCTTTATCGTAAGTTTATTTATTTATTATTGTCTTTTTAGGGCGAAGGCCATTATTTATGAAAGTTTTTAATTAATTAATTGGATTAATCGAGCTAACATGGCCTAAGGAGTTTTGTATTGAAAAATGAATTCTAGCGAAATACCACACACTCAATCATTACGCTACGATCGTTCGCCTGGTGGTTTAAGCCAGGCTCATCAGGCGTATTTGAATGCTAATGGCTAGAAGACAAAGGCTGATTTTAATAACTTCTATTTATACAAACATTTTTACAAATTTCTAATTATGAAGTATTTATTGAAGTCTTTTTCTTTATCAAGTCACCCTAGTGTCTGGTCTAGGAATCATTTGGTCTGTTCCAGTACTGCAAGAAGCTACTTTAAGGAAATCCATACATCTATATTAAATAATTTCCTTTTTACCAATATAATAACCAAATTATTTGGCAACCCTTGCAATTTAGAGGAATTTTTATAACTAGAAAAATGAAGCTTATAGTAAGTTTACATTTACGAAATCCACTCGATTTCAACTGTCATTTCCATTGCTTAAACGTCAAATGAAATCCAATGGATTTCAGATGAGTTTTCATTTGACGTATTCGCAAAGGACTTGACAGTTGAAATCGAGTAGATTTCGTAAATGTAAACCAAGCATTAGCCAATTTACTGAATGATTCATCTTAAGTTAAGGCATTAAAAATAGTCCTTTGTTTCATAAATTCGCTTAGAATATAACTATTTTTTCTCATTTTTAATAAATTTTTTCTTCAAAATTAGTCGTGTTTGTGAGGCTTTTTCTCCTTAAGAACCGCGAAAAATGGAAAAAATAAGTTGAGTTTCGAAAAATTTGGAATGTTTTGAAGCGATTTGCATCTTTAAATTTTTAAAAAGACGACATCCACTGTGGCATGTCAGGAGAGATATTCATGATTTAGAGTTAGAGGTTCATAGGCTCAAACGGGAACCTCTAGTTCAACGACCCTATCTATCAGACAGGCTTATGTAACATTTACACTAATGAAGTTGAAGGACACTTCAAAGGGCCGTTCGAAAACCAGCGGTCGAAGCAAATACGAGTGGTTTTAGTCCTAATAAGATCCGGGCGTATCTAGGGTACTTTCCTAACAAGTCTACATGAAACTTCGGGAAAGACCTCTCCTTTATTACTTCTTTGCCTAATGTTGGCATCATGTTTTTATTACACGACTTTTCTTCTTGACCTACCTAATCATACGTGGCCCATAGGTGAACCATTTTATTCTTTTTAGTGTCTCGCTGATTCCTCCATGAGATGACGGTGGACTATTGTGGATTTGTCAATGATCTCATGGGTTATGCCAGTAAATACCCAAAGATAACAGATGATTTTATACAGGTCATTACTGGGTAATGTCTATTTAAAAAATTTAATCATCTTAAATTTTTAAAATTCATTCATTTTATAGAGCACGTCAGCAAGGATATCTCTCACTTAAATCTACTAGGCCCATCAACCACTTCAAAGAGGCAAGGTCGGTTATTACAGTAATTGATATCATCTGCACATAGGGCCTGAATGTCATGATTCGCATTACTTCCGCCAAACAATCCTTTTCCGCTTTTGGACTTTGGGGGAAATGTGATTGAGTGTACTTCATGCTTGCCGTTTAGCTGATAAAGAAATGCCCTAATGCCATAGTCCGATGCATCGTATTGTTTGTAGAACCATCCTGAAAAGTCAAAGTGACGGGTGCCGACGTAAAGGCTCAGGTACATAAGAAGCCTCGCCTACTTGCCTTGCTTGCTTCTGATAAAAGAAAAGGACAACCTGTGCTTTTAAGGCCTCGACACATAAGGAGCATGGCATTCTTGGTTAAGTCATATCTGATAAAAGACCAAGTTCGACCTTATAAAAATATTTCAGAATCACATTTGAATTTGGTCAAACTTGGTCTTTAGTCATTTACCACATATAATTTAAGCAAGAATGTCATGCTTCTTATGTGTCGAGGCCTTTAGGCTCTTTTTTAATATTTCAAACGCTCTAATGACTGAATCATTCGTTTCAAATTTCTTAGATTTCTTCAATGCAACCGTTAATGGTGCTGACATCGAAGCAAAGTCATTTATAAACCACCGATACCAGCCGGTGGTTCCCAAAAAGCTCCTTTCTTCCCTGGGACTTTTTGGTATCTTTTGTTTCCCATCTTCTATAATAAATCCCAAATATTTATGTTCACGAAATCAAAACCGGAACTTCTTTAACCTCTGGGGAATAACGCATCCATCAACCTACATAAGGGCTGCGCCGCATTATAGTGCCCGAACGGCATTAGCCAGAATTGTTCTTACTTTAATAATGGAATATTTTTCATGGATCGTGCTCAAGATCCCGTCAAGGTTTTGGATATGCATCCTTTATCGAAAGTTTATTTAGTAGAGTTGGGCAATCTAGCTCCCGCGGCAGATCGATCTTCCTAGTTCCTTTTAACAAAAGGAACTAGTTCCTTAATATAGTTCCATAGTTCCGAGACATATATAGTTCAACGAATCTTCCTCTTTTATTTTTTTTTCGTTTTAAATAGGTCCGAGACCGAAATAGTTCAACGAATCCTTTCATCGTTCTTTTTGTTTCATTCTTTCCGAGACCAAAAAGTTTCATGGTTTGGTGGATGAATTGACATGAAAATAAATGAATTTCAGCGAATAAACAGCAACGGAGAAAGATCGACGTATGTATGTGTTAAATTAAAGGAACGAAAAGAACAAAAGCAACTATTTGTACTATATAAACGCAAGAGTTGTTTTTAGTTCGTTCCGGAACTACACAACTCCATTATTTAGTTTACGGGCATCTGGGCAAAATCGATTCTTTCCCGAATTCTTGACTACTGTTGTGCGGTTGCTCCACTCACTTTCGCTTTCCACTATCACGTTGAAGAAATGGAGAAATGGGATAAACATAGTCCTAGACGGGCACTACGCTCTCGACTATGGTGATCGTATATTTTTCAATGCTAGCTCGGTGAAGACCATTGTCTTTGAATGTGTCAAATATTTTTATCGCAATAACTACATAGTATGCTGTTGTGTAGGTGACAGTTCATGTGCTACTAGTTTACAGGGGTTATTTTTCATTTTCTAGATATTTTGGGTCTCTGTTATGTCCCCATCGTCTACCATTGTTATATCAGGAACGAGTTTAAGCAACCTTCAAAAATCTATACCGAGGTAAAACTCTTGCTCCAAGTTGGGAGATAAAAAGAATTCCATCTCTTGCTGCGCGTCATTTGATGTAGTTGGTCTCCTGCTGTCGTTACTTTAGAAAAAATAACTTTATTTCTACATACTTCTAACGCATCTATCAACTGCCGATATCTAACAAACCTTTCATTTGAACCCCATGAACTTTGACATTGGCAAAAACTTTAGCGGATATTGATTTCTACCTAAGATATAGATTTATCCTATACCTTCTAGAGTTAAATTTAAATTTGAAATGTCATTTACCCAAGCAAAACTTTCCGTTCAGTCTGGGATATGAAAGCGTTCTAATTTTACATAGCCCTACACCAACATTTACATAGCCCTATGACGTCCAAGTTCTGGGGCATGACGGGGTCCATCAACCTACATAAGCGCTGTGTCGCATTACAGACATCGAACGGCATTATCCTGCATTGTTACAGGGGTCTATCGGGTACTATAAATGCGGTGAGGCTTTGCTCTGCTCATCCAACTCAATTTGCCACAAGGTTTACTTCAAATCGACGCTGTAATATGTTTCATGGATCCTGTCCAAGATCCCGTCAATGTATGGAGGTGGATATGCATCCTTTATCGTAAGTTTATTTAGTTTACAGGCATCTAGGCAGAATAAATTTTTTCCTGGTTTCTTGACTACTCTTGTCCGGTTACTTCACGGACTTTTGCTTTTCTCTATCGTGTTGAGCCTTAAGATATTGTCGATTTATTCATGACTTGAAAAGAGAGATGGGATAATAATGGCCCTAGATGGCCACTACGTCCTCGACTAAGGTTATCGTATGTTTTTCGATTCTAGTTCGACCAAAACCGTTGTCTTCGAATGTGTTAAATATTTTGATCGCTATATCTAGTTGTAGAAGTATTTTCCAAAAAAATCGTTGTTGTTCGTCTCCCGCTGTCGTTGCTTTATAAAAATAGCTTCCCCAGGGTAATCACAGATGCACTAGTATGAGAAAAACCCTTCATTTGGACCCCACGAACTTCCACGTTAGCAAACACTTGGGCATATATTGAATCCTATCTGGAGTTTATTTCTACTCTGAAATGGCCTTTTCCCAGGCAAAACTTGCCGTTCAGACTCGGGCATGAAAGTCTTCCAATTTTCACAGCACTATCACATTAGGTATGTCTGGTTACCCTAAAATTTGTAACAATTTGTACCAATTGTTGCTGGAAGTCGTCTGTTAACACAAAAAGTCAGCAAAAGAGAGCGATTTGAAGAGACATTTTGACAGTTCTTTTACTGAGAGTTTGCAAATTCTTGCTGGACAAATTTCTTCTAGCAAGAACTTGTAACTCTTCTTCTTCCTGAAAACAATCAATCATCTGTTTTTAATTTTTCGTTGATTTATGTTTGTGAAAATTAAAAACAATTTTATTGCGGAAATAGCAAGTTAATTGTATTATTTTTTGTAGAACAAAGTTGCAAAGTGGAAAAATCCATTTTTGCGTCATTTTCTTTTTTATTTTTAATAAAATACAACATTTTTGCTTCCTTTGGTTCCTTTATTGGCGGACAAATTGTTCTGTTTTGACAAGTCAGCTGATTGCTTGCTGGTTTTTGCTGGGAAGGTGTCTGTTTACTTTTTACATTTTTTTTTTTTTTTTGCAAAAGAGAATAAAAACTCCTTACTCTCTGAGAAAGTTCTTGCTGGAAAAGTAACCAGACAGACTAATTGTCCACATTATACCACCCTCGTTTTTTCCATCTCGAAACATTTTCATGCGTATCATCGTCATAGCTAGCCAGTCAAACATGCTTGCCTGCCTGCATCATGGAAATAATAATAGTTTTCTCTTTCGCTTCAACTCTCTCTTTCGCAGTCATACACACAACAAAAATCGAAACGCAGTTCTTGACCACGTTAATAAAACCAGTTTAAATAACAAAAAGTTTGTTTACATTTTTTTGTTTTGGTCATAGCACTCCATATTAAGAGTTAGCTAGCTGGTCGTTGACGTTGCTGACACTGGCAACTAAACTCGTTTTCTAAGTTGTTTTGGTTTTTTTCGGTATCACTCCCAACAGTGTCGTCATAAACATTCACTAGCTTAACCAAGTAAACTAAACTGAAAAAAGTCACCCACCAACAACAGACAATGTATGACGTCAAAAGAGGTCAAGACTAACTGAGTTCACAACTGTACATACTATGTATGTATGTATGTTTTTTGGCGGTTCTTTTCATGTTGTCGAAGGGTTTTTACTAGAACAACCACCATTTATCACATTAGTCACTGACCAAGCTGTAAAACGTCACAGCTTGTAAACTAACATTTGTGATCAAAGGACCTTAAAAATCGGAACTATCGTTTACAGTTGTTAGGTTTCAATATTGTTGTTGCATTCGGTAGGTTGAGGTAGTATTGGAGCAATTTAGGTGAATAAAATAAAAGCAGGCCAAGAACATTTGTAATGCATTTGTCAAGGGGAAATCCGTGCCGTGTTGTGGGACTTTCGTGTGTGTGATTTACATTTTTCCGGTGTTGTAAATTTATTGTCCTTTACCGTTATAAATACATACCTAAGTATTTATGTACATACATATAAATTTAATTTAACTGTGAGAGTAGCATAGAGAATAAAATTAATGATGGCTGAACTTTTTACAACTTTGGAACTGCAACTTTTCAGATAAATGACTGCAACTTTTAGATAAAGAGAACCCCCGGCTATAATGCTTCCACAGCAAGTCTGGTTTAAATAAGAAATAAATGACATTTAATATAAAAGCAGGATAATGAAAGATCCTGTAAATCGTTTCAAAAATTCACGCCAAATTTCTTGCCGATGTAAAATAGTATTTATTCCCTAATAACGTCGTGTTATGTTAAGGTACTTGATTTAAACCAATTGCTTCTATGTCCGGGGCTTCTCAAGCAAAAATGTTACACCAATAGCTTAGAAACATCTTAGTACATAAATTGCGTGTGTTTTATTACCGTATTTCGTACATGTCGGCAATGACATGTTGACCCAAAAATAATAAAAAAAAGTAGTCAGGCTTTCTATTGTCTCTACGCATATTAAAAATCCCAACGGATTTTTTAATGAAACTCTTTATTTCATGACATGGAATCCATGTGTATATGCGTGTATGTGAGTGTTAAATTTACATCTACCGACACTATCATGGTATTTAAATATTTATGGTAATTATTTGAAATTCCAAAACATAGAATTCGTGATGAAATGTTTGAAGAAATACTCGTTTGTTGACAAAATAATATTCAGCATTAAATCGTTGCTAATCGTTTATACGCATGTGAGATACGGGTCATAATTATAAGTTATGTTTTGATATTAGTTATATTTTAATAAACGGGCTTCAGAGTTTTAAGCTATATACATATTAAAATTAAAATGGTAAATAATCCGTCTACATGTTTTATTTTATTCAAACCTAACCTTAACTTAACATATCGACACCTCCAAATAATAGTATGCTAAGTCTAAAAAGTGAGTTTTGCAGGAGAAGCTCTCAAAGTTTGGAAATTTGTTTGAACTTCAGTACTATGCTAAGTCAATATTTGCTTATAACTTCTGTTCGGATTGACCGATCATTACCAAAATTAGACAGAATTTAAGTTAAAGGACGTTCGACACCTCCAAATAATAGTTTGCTAATTCTGAAAAGCGAGTTTTGCAGGACAAGCTCTAAAAGTTTGGAAATTTCTTTGACCTTCAGTACTATGCTAAGTAAATATTTGTTTATAACTTTTGCTCGGATCGTCCGATTGTTACCAAAATTTGACTGAATTTAAGTTAAAGGACGTTAAATATAAAAATGTAAAGAACTTGAAAACATGCTAAGTCGACTTAGCATACTATTCTTTGGAGGCGTCGATATGAAGACAAGTATCAGTCAGCTTTGACGATAGCATGGTGGAATAATAAGGTGTAACGCCAAAAACAGCTGATCTTCATACCAGTTGTCAAAATGAGTTATTGTGAATAAAATCACATACAAAATGTAAACAAGCAATTCACAGTAGTTGTGTCTGGTTACCCTAAAATTTGTAACAATTTGTACCAATTGTTGCTGGAAGTCGTCTGTTAACACAAAAAACCGGCAAAAGAGAGCGATTCGAGAGAGACATTTTGACAGTTCTTTCACTGAGAGCTTGCAAATTCTTGCTGGACAAATTTCTTCTAGCAAGCACTTGCAAGCTCTTCTTCTTCCTGAAAACAATCAATCAGCCGTTTTTAGTTTTTTGTTGATTTATGTTTGTGAACATTAAAAACAATTTTATTGTGGAAGTAACATAGTCTAATTGTATTGTTTTATGGAGAACAAATTTGTAAAGTGGAAAAATACTTTTTTGTTTCATTTTCTTTTTTATTTTTAATAAAATACAACGTGTTTGCTTCCTTTGTTGGCGGACAAATTGTTCTGTTTTGGCAAGTCAGCTGATTGCTTGCTGGTTTTTGCTGGGAAGGTGTCTGTTTACTTTTTACAATTTTCTAGCAAAAGAGAATAAAAACCCCTTACTCTCTGAGAAAGTTCTTGCTGGACAATTCTTGCTGGGAAAGTATCCAGACAGACTTAGTATTGCATTACTGTGAGCAAATTTGACGTTTTACATGATTTGATGTAACACCTTTGGTCTGTTCCTTTACTTTTGAAAGTGGTAAAACCGGCAAAAGTAGTAAAAGTTGTAAACTGCTCCTATGTGAATTGTATGGTGTCCCAAGTAAAGGAACGCTTTTCGAGTAAAAAGGTGTAAAACTTGAAGATTCTTCCACGTAAAGGAACAGTGCTCTTCTTATTCCACCACAAAAAACGATAACAGAAACGGTGGATATACATAAATGCGTGAAGAACATATTCTTTAAACGCCCTTAAAGCGGGGTACACACGATCAGTTTTGACTGTCAGTTTTGCTCACATAATCGGTTGCTTGACAGTGTGACCGTTCATTTTTGTCAGTCATCAAAATATTTTGTGGTTGCTGGACAGTTTGACATTTATCGATATTTCCAAAAAATCGACAGTCAAAACTGATCGTGTGTACCCCGTTTAACATATTACCGGATTTAACGAACCCACTGAGTTTCAATTGTCAATTACGTTGCATATACTTCAAATAAATGATGATAGAGAAGGTTAACCCGGCAAAAAGCTGTAATATACATAAGCAGGCCATTAGTTTTAATAATAAATGAAATTATCATAGATGACTTATTCCACTGACAATCCCAATCAAAACAGTCTAAATAGAATAAAATTATTGAATTCTTTTTAAGACTATAACCCTGCGTTTACAAATGCCAGTATTGGCAAGAAAATAGCAAAAATACAAACCTTTTTCACAAATACATTTATAAATTCTTAAATATTTATAGAGAAAAGTATGAATGTATTGGTGAAAATGGTTTGTAACTTTGCTATTGTCCTGCCAATACTGTCTGTGTGTAAACGCCTAGTAAAACTAACAGAATTGGGAAGGCAGTACTAAATATAACAATATGTTCAGTGAATCTAATAAACGAGGTACATGGGTAGAGGGTCTTAGGTTAACACTCCTTCTCTGACCATAGGTATATTAGGTTTAAAATATTGAGGCCACCGCCGAACAATTCAAAAACAATAGGACTAAGTGCGGGAAACAAGTAAGGTGAACCACGAGGATGAGGAATGCCTGGGTAAGGAGGATATAGAACGAAATGTCAACAAACTAACAGAGCCACTAGAATGGAAGTCAACCTGTGAGAAACCTTAGATGACAGAAGATATTCGTAACAAGGCACAATGGTCCCAAATCCAAATTTTCTGGCCAAAACTATTTCAACGTCCATTATGTATTGAAATTAATTATTATTTATAATAAATGTGTACAAACAGCAATTCTTACGTTTTATCGACCAAAATGACCAAAAACTGTCAAAATTTGTTGAACAGGGTGGTCCCGTTGTGTGGGGTCTAAACCAAAACATTGACCTATGTTAATAATTTTTGGTACGAATGATTCATATCTTCCAAGAGGTCAAAATACCAAATTTCAGACGAATCGGCCATAAGGTGACGCTAAAATCCAAAATGACAAAAAATGGACCTATTTTCAAAAAAAAAAAAAAATATACATACTTATTTTCTACACTCTGAAACCCTTAGATATGCATTTTAAGGAAAATCGGTTGATTGATATGAGTATTACCGTTCTATTTTAATTGGATACTACGTACAGTCACAAAAGGTATTTACAAAAAATTCTCCCATCTTAATATAGAAAAATCCACTTTTTTAACTGTGGCAAATTCGAGCACGATTTTACTTCTGAATTTATTAGTACAGACCCCCTGCTATCTTTCAAATTCGATTTGGAGGTGGACATATTTGGACATTTTTTAAAAGTTTAAATATATTTAAAAAATATTTGTAAAAAATAATTTTTAATATATATAAAAACATTGATTTTATTACGCTAATTTTACAAATTTCATCGTTCTTTTTGTAAATATTATGAAAGTACTCATTAACAGCTTCCCGATTCATAATAACTTTGGTCTCACTTCTGTATATTTATGCAGCGACGCAATACAACAAAAATTGTATATTTTACAGCACAAAGTCTGTTTTATTTTTACATAAAAAAGTGTCGACGTTGGTACTGCACCAATCAACGAATACTAACGTTATTTACAAAAACTAATTATTTTCAGATGACTTGATGTGTTTTCTTATTATTCTGTGCAAAAAAAAAATAAAATTTCGAAGCTTCAAAAATAGGGTTTTGGCCAAAAATTTCCTGATTGAAACCTATGTGCAAGGGCAAAGAGGTTCAAAGACTTTACAATAGGACAAAACGTAAAAACAGCTTTATTCTGGAATAACTATAACAAAATAACAAGGAACGTCAAAGGAAACTCCTCAAAAATATTTTGTGAACAGGTAAATGACATCTCAAATGACATGGTGAAAAACACGGAAACAATCGAAGAAACGAACACTACGGATTACATAGTGTCATCAGCGGAGAGTGTTAACGCATTAGAAGAAGGACAAAACATCGACAACTCTATAATGAGTTTCTTACCACACAAAGAATCGGGACCAGACCCAATCTTCCCGGCCGTACTTTAGAGGGAAGTGGACTATACGTATTTCGTACAAGCTGGTCGAAATCTTAAACGCTTGCTTGAAATTTGCGTACACTCCCATAACCTGACAACGGACAAGGGTAGTCTTTATTCCCAAACCTGGCAAGGCAAGTTATGCAATACCAAAATCTTATCGCCCAATAAGTTTATCCAGATTCTTACTCAAGATAATGGAACGGAGGTCGACACCATGATAACAAAATTATGTCTATTCATTAGGGAAGTATTAGCAGGTCAATGAGAACTAGAGTTGTGCCAAAGGAACTACAGTGGCTCCAAGCGAAAGTCGTACACCTAATGACATTTTTGTAATTGACTTATATCTCCGATACAAAAAGGGATAGGAAGAAAGTATTTACGCAGATTTATAGTGTATTTAGTCGACAATTTAGAAACACGATATAATAAAATAATCAACCCGTTTACATTGTTGAAAAATTAAATTAGCTAAAATACTAAGAATTATAGCACCAAGCGAAAGTCGTACAGCAATTATAAAGACAAAGTATTTGTTAATATAATTAATTCTAGTACATGTTCCTGTTTTTTGTTAAATCCTACGATAGATTTAGTGTAACATCTGTGCTTTTTAACAATTGAGAGGGTCAATTCTGGAAACTTGTATCAGGTTAAATGGGAAAGAAGCGTAAAAATTAAACAAAAATTATTTTTATGAAACAACATGAGAAAATGATTTATTCAACTTTACAAAAACAATTTTTTTAGATTCAGCAGATATCGAAAATTAAAACTACAAAGTTATTCAATACCTTGATGTCTACTAATAAGAAAAAAAACACATATGAAATATTTAAAATAACTCGAACATTAAAAAAATAATATTTTCTTTTGGGTAGTTTAATACACGAAGTGCAAAATGAGTTGATTTTTAGTGTCCTGACACTCTAATCGATTGAGAAAAATATTTGGAAGCTTATTTTTCCAATGTGCAGTCAAATTTTTGCAACATAAATACCTTGTCAATTGTTGATAAAAACAGACGTAAAAAAGCTGTACATAAATTTATCCAAGAGAGATGTTTAGAATATCAAAACAATAGCGATGAATGCATAAATTTTCTTAAAAGAGTGTAATTTTCATAGATCCAACAAGTTCTGTGCGAAACCTGACATTACATTCTGAAAAATCCCACAAATTGCTTCATGCCTAATACACGAATAATAGAACATAACGCATCAGTGTATTTGTGAGTGTGTGGGGCTTATCTTTCAGATTTGAATCTTTGTTTTATAATTTTTTGAAGTCATTGGGAATCAAACTGTGAAATTTTATAATTAAAATGAGTTCTCACTACTTGGCGAATAATGTATTGGTCAAGGTAAGCGTTGTTCTTTCTGCCAAAACTCTGACTTCAAGCATAAAAGCTTATTATTTGCGACCACTGTTATTAAATAATTGTTTCAATAACATGGGTTGGCTGGACTGTAGTCCAAGCTTGAACAATAAATCATTTATAGTGGTTCTATAAATGGAAAATGTCTCCAGACGACTTATACTTCCAGACATCCTTATAGGAGAGATTTTCAAAACAAACAGCGACATATTTTTAACTTCAGCTGTTCAAAACTGGTCAAAAATATTCTAAATCGATTGCAGAATTCAACTGAAACCAAAAATATGCCGTAGGACGATTTATATTAATAAATATTTTGTCTTTATAATTGCTGTACGACTTTCGCTTGATGCTAAAATTCTTAGTATTTTAGATATTTTAATTTTAAAACAATGTAAACGGGTTGACTATTTTATTATATCGTGTTTCTAAATTGTCGACTAAATACACTATAAAGCTGCGTAAATACTTTCTTCCTATCCCTTTTTGTATCGGAGATAAAAGTCAATTAAAAAAATTGCATTAGGTGTACGACTTTCGCTTGGAGCCACTGTATATGGATCAATCTAGTTCACTTCGCAGTTTCAATGACCCACATTTTTTCATTGAACAAACTGCGTATACTTAATATCACACATAAGATTTCATGATGTTGCTCATACGTTTTGGAACTAGTAGAAGGAACTAGGAGTTGGATTACCCAACTCTAATGGGAACTACATCGACTAGGATTCTAGAGACAATTTTGTTTGCCCACCCCATAGCAATTCAGGTATGCTATGAAGCAGCCATCGCCGAAATAGGGCCGTAAGTCGATAAACGGGTGGAGTTGATCATAACACGTTCCTTGAGGGGGAGGCCTGAGCGAATACAGAGTGTCTTAACTGATTTAACGCTAACACGCTACTATAGTTGCTGCTACGATATCGTACAAATTACTACGTATCTCTATAAACAGGGTACTGACGTTCCTGCACGCAGAGAAAAAAATATGTTTGATCCAACAATATTCCAAGAGCAAAATATGTATTGTTAACATATTGTTGGATTCCTCATGTAGTATTGTAAATCCAAAAATAGTTTGTGTCAACTGAACAATATTTCTCTCTTTTCTTCGAAAATTTGTTTCTCTTCTCTCGCTATTCGATGCCGTGTTGAAAAAACAATTTTGGTGAGTTGTGGTGTGAGTTGTGGTGTGGTATGACATGCTGCCTTTACCTTTGTTTTTGTGTGTATGTACTTGTGAGACTCTTGTTTTTATTTGTTTCTGTTTTGCTTCATTCTTCTTTCCTTTTCATGTTTGTTATGGTGTTTAATTATTCCTTATGTTGTGGTGGGTTCTTGTGGCTTTTTGTTTGCCAATGCAGCAAACCATGTATTGTGTTCATCAATGATTGCAATATTATACGCGACATTTTTATCCAAGTTATGCGAAAAGTGTATATGAGAAGTATATGCACTCAAATCAAAAATTTCTGGGCTGGTTTTCTGTATTGACAATACTTTTTGTAAACAAAATTAGATTATGATAGTTCCTAAAATCGGTATTGTTAACGATTTTAACAATATTGCGGAAATTCGAAAGTTGTTTTTGTTTTCTATGTTTGGAACAAAAGATGGTATTTTTGGATTTGGATTACAATGTTTGAACAAAACAAATACATTTTTGGAACCAAAACATATATTTTTGTTCCAACAAAAGCGAAAAATATTTTTTTCTCTGCGTGTGTGAGGAACAGACTACAAGTACCGAAATATCTGTGTGGGACAGAAAGCTGAAGCCTCCGTGTGGGCAGGAATGCCATGTTGGTTGTTTTCCCCTTACTTGTGGTGATTGTTGACGCACAAAAACCACTGTTTAAGCAGGAAAACCAACTGTTCAGAGGTAAAAATCGATACCGATCATAGGTCTGTAGGGATTTTTATCTCAGAACAGTTGGCATCCATGCGTGTTGGACAGAAAACCGACGTCTCTGTGTGGGACGGAAAGAAGAAGAGAAAACCGAAGTTTCTGTGTGGGACAGTAATCTGAAGTTTGTGTATGGAACAGACAACAAACAAAAAGTCTTTGTGTGCAATGTATCAATAGAACCGCCACAATGGGAAGTCCTTTCCAAAACACCCCACCTTGGTGGATATCAAGCCCCCAAGCAGTACTAAGCTGACTTCAATGACGAAAACTGGAATACTAAAGGCTCACCTGGTATGAAGTGAATGCGAATTATTGTGCATTGATTACAGCAAGCAAATGACTTCAATGCATGACTGGCGTAGATAAAGGTGCTGTTGAGTACATATCGATTCAATGCTACTATGATGGCAGGGGAAGATTGTAGGTGTTGTTGTATGTATGTGACACCTGTCACGTTACTAATAATCCTCCTAAATTGCACTTAAGCTAAATTTTGTGGGTAGCCGAAGATTTTGTCCAATTTAGACCGGCTTAGAACTTGATGTCTTTGGAAGAACATTTTCGATGTGTAAAGTTTTGGCCAAATCGGATACTCTTACATTATAATATAATGGAGTATCGTTCAGTCTGAAATTGGCTATTTCATATTTTCACTCTGAAAACTTAATCAAAAGCTCTTTACGGTTCATAGTATATTATATTCGGCAGAACGGACATCGACAAGATCAATTAAATACAAATCATTTATTGAAATCTACAGGTTAATGCATAAATAAATACAAAAATTCACACATATCGATACACATACCTAAAAACCTTGACACCATACAAAATAATTATTTACATTTCACAACGTCGTAAATAGCAAATTTTCCAACTACAAACAACAAAATATTTTACCCACATTTAACGCATGACAGCACAATCTAACAGATGCTATTGACTCATCCGTAGGTAGTTATCTGAGTTTTTCGAATTTTTGCACAGTAAAATAAACTAAATAACTACGTTCTCTGGAAATCAATTGCAACTAATTTGTTCATTTGAGAGGAGATGGGGTGTCCCCCCACAAAAAAACAATAATAGTAAAACAAGAAAACCTACACGATTAACAATATGACATAATCCACATTCTGATAATTACACCAATAAAAGTGATGTATTTTCAAAAGATTATTTCAAACTTTTTCCGTACAACAGCCAGTTCTACTCAGGCGTAAAACAAGATGAGTTATTTGAGTTCAATAGGTATTGTTATTGAAACTATTTTTATGCTCCAAATTCTAGTTCAATTTATGTTGCTTAATTCAATTTATGACCCCATTCTTTGTTTTTCTTTCCAGAAATATCTCGTGTCGACATGTCACCGGCAGACGAGTCATCTTATGTCTCGGGTCCCAGTAAAAAGGCCTCCTACACACTGGTGGCTTTAAAATTCCTCCAACTGGTAAGTAGAACACTTTGTTTTGCTTTTGTTAGCTTTTAATTAACAATTAAATATTAACTATGACTTTCCTACCCATATGTCTAGTGTCTCATCATTTGCTGTATAGGTCTGATCGATGAACCAGCAACACATTCCAACATACGGACTTTTATTACTCCCCGCGTTATTGGTTTATGTTATGTGACCTTTGGCAGTCTATTAATTTACTCGGCTATTTATTTAATAATGGCCCTATTCGGTGACATGTGAGTTCGAATGTTTATAATGTTTATAACCTTATGTTAGCTGACATTTATTGAGAACAAAAATTGATTGTGTGTATTTGTTGTTTTATTTTCATTTCTTTGTAGGGCTCCATGGCGAACATCTGTCTTATGGTCTTTGGTTGGATTTGTTTTGTTTGTGGCCACCACCTCTCTTTTGTTCCGTGATTGGTCAGCTACAAAAGATTTGAATTATTGGCATCCAAATATGTCTCGTTTGGATTTGGTATTGGGAGCAGCATCTGTGTCTCTGGTCACTGCACTTATTTTCCTTATGGATATCTTAATTACCCTGCGTTTTGGCGTGTCGGGAGATTTGGAGTAAACAGAAGAAATTTTTCCGCAATTTTTGTTATGTGCATGTCAAGGAAAACACCCGTCATGCTCTCGCAACTAAGGTCGTTAAAATTTAAATTAAGGCTATGCTTACATCAAACAGATATAATGAGAAAAACATAACTTGTATGCAATGAAATCGATCACTTAAATGTAAAAAGCCCCGTTTGATGTAAGCATCGTCTTAGAGTAAGTTTCTACTGGGGCTTGGTATCATGATATCGGCTTTATCTTGCTTTTGTTGAAGGATGTTTTCTTACATTTGACGTCAAGCCAAATAAACATGGCGCCATTATCATGATATTAAACGCTAGTATAAACGTACTGTAAGCATTTTGTATGAAAGCGAGAGTCTACGAAAGTGTTATATACATACATTCTGTTCTATTTATCTCCCATTTTGTATTTTGTAACAATAATCAATCCGTCCTTATATGTTATCTAAGTATAACAGTCATCTAATTTTAAGTTTGTGTCTCGGCTAAGACGTACCATTTTATAACTGTTAATGTTCAAATATTTTAACATACTGTTCATAAACATCTGTAGATATGCTGTAATATTTACAGCCTCTCAAAGAGTATCCCTTACACATGTTTACACATCGTTTTTAATGAATATTTACAATTTATCTTATTTTTTAACGAAAATATTGTATATTTTTTTTATTAATGTTCCACCATTTTTACATCACTTGAATGGTAATATTAATATTCGACCATTTACTTCTTTTTGAAAAAAATGTACAAAACGAAAATATACATACATATATGTTATTTAATATTTTTATAACTACAACTAATATATAAGAATAATATTTTTAATAATTAATAAATAAAACACAATAAATTCGTTTAAATTTGTTTTTATTTAATTTTAGCTGAAGAAAAATGAGTTTAACAATAGGCGATAAAGAAATGGCTGGCTTAACTTTTAATTTTTTATCCATTTTCTTGTTTAAAAGATTAATTTTTGCGCCTGCCGGAAAACAGCTGATAAATTTATGTTTACATACGAGAATGCCGTATCAAATAGAGCGTTCCCTAAAAGAAAAATTTACATATGAGTTGCCACATCATTTTGATAGATGCAATTTTTCATAGATAATAGCTCTGTTCCTTTACGTGCAAGAATCTTCAACCTTTACCACTTTTTACTCGAAAAGCGTTCCTTTACTTCAGACACAATACAATTCATATGGGAGCAGTTTACAACTTTTACTACTTTTGCCGGTTTTACTATATTCAAAAGTAAAGGAACAGACCAAATGTAAAAGTGGGAATTGTGGAAATATTCTGTTTAAAAAAAGTTTGTGCGAAAAGAAAGTTAATTTTTATTATAATTTCAAGTTTTCCATTGAAAAATATGTACAGTGACTATCACTGAAAATGATGCAACCTGAAAAAAATGTAAACGTCGATAACTTTGAAACGAGTTGAGATTTTTTAACAATTCATAAAACAATTTTGCATGCTGAAAAGTTGTCTTGCTAAAACTTGTAAGTTCTCAGTCACAAAACTCTCCAAAATTCTCGCACGATTCTCTACAAATTAGCTCCCTTTTACTTTACAAGTTTTTTATCGAACAGCATTTTGTAAAAGTTTGTACAAACTTTTGGGTTATCGTACAGACCTAATGTAACTGAAATTTGGTTGCATAATCACATATGGTCTGTTCGAGTACTACAAGAATCTACAAATTTAACAAAATTTTATTTAAAAAATTCGACATAGACATTTTTAAATTGAGCATTGAAAATTGAGAAGCTTCCACTGCCTATCGAGCGGATTCCGCGGCCTGAACCGGAGATAGTCGCCAGCACATCGACCGGGTTGATGACTCCGGATCAAGCCGGAAGCTCGGGTTGTCCGAATCCCTTGCGGACACCAAAGCTGTCTGCAGCAGGGACGGTCACCCCGGCTTCATCTCCCCGAAGTCGGAGAAAGCACGGGCGGAGGTGCCTACTGCGACAGCCCCGCCGGTGAATGCCACTAAAGCTGCTGGGAAAACAGGGGTGGGAAATGCTCTGAAGCCACCGATTTGCGGAAGCCGGATAAACAGGCATCTGCGGTATCAGTGGCGAGGAACAAATCCAGCCACTCGGGGAAAAGCAAAAACGGACCGGAAGGGGAAACTGGCTCTGCTGGAGGTCGGGTGATTGATGGGACAGACGGTCCATCAACCTCAAAGCTAGCTAGCGGCCAGAAGACAACCTCTTCACTACAACATAGTATGAAGAGAGTGAGGTCTTCTGAGGACCCGCATCCAGATGCTAAGAGGTTGGGTGATCGCCAGTCTGATAGTCGACCGTCATCGTATGCAAAAATGGCCGCTCGACAGCCAGTTAAGGGAGCTCAACCGGGGAGGGCCTGTAAAGGCAGCCCGGGTCAAAAACACCCTAAACCTGCTGGAGAGAAGCCATGCGAGCCGCACAGGCCTGCTAGAATGACAGCCCCATATGACCTTTTGGTGGCAATCATTGATAGAACTGATCCTGAAGGCAGGATCAATGACGATCACTGGTTGCTGGGTCTTCTGAGGAAGGTCATTACTTCCGATGATGTAGATGAGAGAAAGACCGGCTTTGGCAGGGCAGCCGTTTACAAGGGCGTCAAAGTTATCAACTTTAAAAATGAGGAATCGCGTGATTTCCTCACCCAAACAGTTAATGGTTCTGTGGGACGGTTGCAGGCTGGCTGCGATTACCATCGCCGAAATCCCATCCAAAGTAGCGGCAACAACATGGGTGCCACCTCCTGATTCGGATGTGGCACAGGTGTTGAAGCTGATCAGGAAGCAAAACAGGCCCATCCAGACCGACAGCTGGAAATTGGTGAAATCCTTGCCAGAAGGAGGAGGCACGGTGATGAAATTCACAATGGACAGTTCGAGCGCCGAGTTTATTAAGAATTGTAAGGGAGAGCTGAACTTCGGGTTGGGTTGGCTTCGGTTCCGCTTCAGGCAGTCTCAGTAAGGAGTTCGGGCAGCAGGGCCTTCGAGTGGTGCAGATCAACCTGCATCATTGCAAGGCGGCGGCTGCAGAACTCCTTCTCTCCCTTACAAAGTCTGAAATAGACATCGCTTTGGTCCAGGAACCTTATTTATTTAAAAATAGGGTTTCTGGACTGAACGATGGACGTTACTCCCTTTTCTTTACCTCGAATGGGAAGAAGGTAAGAACTTGTATTATAGCGAAGAAAAGTTTAAATCTTATTCAACTCTATAATTACAGTGATGGCGATCGACAGTAGTGAGGCTAGAAGTAGGCTCTGAAAGGGCCTTGGTGCTAGCCTCGGTCTACATACCGTATGAGGTACCTGAACCACCAAGTAGATTTGTGCGCAAACTGGTGGATGACTTCTCGGGCAGTTGCAGCATAATAATGGGCTGTGATGCAAATGCCCACCACTTCCACTAGGGGCAGTAGCGACACCAATACGAGAGGTGAGTCCATATTCGATTTCATTTTAATTAATAATCTACGAGTATGTAATAGGGGAAACACGGCCACCTTCCAAAATAGGGTAAGGGAGGAGTTAATAGACCTCACTCTTACAAATTTGGAGGATGCTTCCATAACAGACTGGAGGGTATCGGAGGAATGCTCCTTTTCGGACCATAGGACGATACACTTTCGAGTCTCGTGTGGAAGTAAAAAGCAACCACCTCATAGGAATCCCAGGTGAACCAATTGGGAGGAATTCAACTCTTCGGCCTCTTCAAGACTGTGTGAAATTCCAGAACTTCACACAGAGAGGGAAGTTGACAGGCGGGTTGAGGACCTTACAAAGATTCTGCGGGATTGCTATGAACAGTCTTGCCCATTATCTTATCCAGGTCCAGATGGTGTCATTCCGGCGATGCTTCAAAATGCACCACTGATTTTGATCACTATACTGAAGGTTATTTTTAGGGCCTGTCTACTGCTGTCGCACATACCGGCACTGTGGAAAGAGGTAACAGTGACTTATATTCCCAAGGCTGGGAAGCCAAGTCATGCGTTGCCGAAGGACTACAGGCCGATAAGTCTTTCCTCTTTTCTATTGTAAATTTTAGAAAGGCAGCTCGACTTGGAGATTATATCTTATATAAATCGTGAGCTTATAAGAAGCTCTCAACATGCTTATATGAAAGGGAAATCTATCGAAACAGCGCTACATGAGGTAGTGGATTATATTGAGAAGAACATGTAAACATGATCACACTTTGGCCGCTTTTCTAGACATAGAAGGGGCGTTCAACAATGTGAAACTTGAATCCATTCATTCTTCTCTAGAGCTATTGAGTGTCCCCTCTATCCTAATTAACTGGATTGATAGAATGCTGGAGAGCAGACTGATCAATTCCAGTATTGGAGAGAGTTCCGTAACGAAGTCAGTCACTAGGGGCACCCCACAGGGGGAGTTTTATCTCCACTGCTGTGGCTTCTAGTGGTGGATGGGATACTCAAAGAGTTTGATAGACTGGGGACTAAAGTAGTAGCATACGCTGACGACGTTGTCCTTTTAATCAGTGGAAAATTCTTGTCGACGCTGTCGGAACTGATGCAGGGTGCGCTGGTTAAGCTCTCTCGCTGGGCCCACCACAATGGTCTTGGGGTGAACCCTGCGAAGACTGAGCTGGTACTATTCACCAGAAAAAGAAATATTGTCGAATTTGTGCCGCCAACGCTGAATGGAATGCGGTTGGATCTCTCTACGGAGGCGAAATACCTGGGAGTGATCCTGGACCATCGGCTAAGATGGAAAAAGAACACGGAGGAGCGCACCAAGAGGGGTTTGATCGCGCTCTATTCCTGTAAGAACTCCATAGGCAAGAGTTGGGGCCTCGGACCATATGTAATACATTGGCTGTATAGGACAGTGGTCAGTCCCATTCTGACCTATGGTTGTCTCGTTTGGTGGCATGCCCTAGGCAATAATTCCAATCTGTCCAAAATAGCTACTGTGTAAAGAGCTGCGTCAGTACTCATTACTGGAGCAGCAAGAAGCACCCCTCAGGCTGCATTGAATGCCATACTGAACGTTCAACCCATGGATATTCTTGTACAGTATCAAGCATCACGATCTGCCTTGAGGCTTAAGGAGCTAAATCTGTGGCGTGGTTCACATCTTGGACATGCTAGTGTTCTAGAGCGGATATGTAGTCAGATTGGACTAGGAGACAGGGGAGATGAGACTGACTACATATCACCAAGCCTGGACTTCGACACAGCCGAAGTAATAATCCCCGACAGGAGTGAATGGGAACAAGGCAGACCACTTCCCGATAGTCTGTCAATCTTCACTGATGGGTCGAAGATGGAAGAAGGCACGGGATCTGGTGTGTTTTGTGAAGAACTAGACATCAGGAACTCGTATAAGCTTAATGACAATTGTAGTGTTTTTCAGGCAGAAGTTTTTGCGGTTTGGAAAGCCTTGGAGTTGATAGTGGGAATGACGGACCTTATAGATACGGCAGTCACTGTTTACGTGGACAGTTAGGGTCATACTGTATTAAGTCCAGGACAGTTCAAAGATGCAGGTCTCTATTAAAAACATGTAACATAGTTGTTAGGTTTTGCTGGGTTCCAGGGCATTGCACTGTTGAGGGAAACGAGATAGTTGATGAATTGGCAAGAAGACCTCACGGTGGAGGATTGTGTCAAGCCACCTCTCTGCTTTTTCCTCGACAAGCTCAGTAAGCTCTACGCTGAGAAAACCGTTAAAGTTTGGCAAGACGTGCCTGGGTGTAAGGTATCTAAGTCAATCTGGCCGGTAATCTCAGGGCGTAGAACTGCGTCCCTCCTCTCACTGTGCAAATCAGAAATCAGAACCGTTGTGGGGGTCATAACTGGCCACTGCGGAATAAGATCTATGACATGCATGGGATGGCAACAACATTGAGTACTGTAGGTTATGTGAGGATGAGGAGGAAACGGAGACTGTTAGATTATTCTGCCTTTGAATGAAACACTTTTCTTTTAAATTTAAACAATTCAACTCTTTTTATTTTTCTTTTTGTTATAAACCAACTTGTCTTTATTACACGTAACACCAGACTGACAAAAAAAAGTTTTTTTCATATCCAAAAAGAATACATACAAAAGCAAGGCCTACTTCTTTAAAATAACGGAACATTAGAATCAAAAAGGAAAAACAAAATTAAATGAAATGACAGAACATACTAAAACAGCAAATGAAATGGAATAGAAAAGGACAAAACTATTCTTTGTTGATCAATGTATTTTTGCATGAATGACAATGACAATTCATATTCATTTTGACAGGTTTACCCATCAAACATTTTCTAGATGTGTTCATCCAACACACCCCCTCAAAAATATATTGATCATTACAAGTAGAATTAAAGTATTAATACAATAGTAACATAACAATAACTATGTAATGAGACAAGTTGTTATTTCTGGGAAAATAAATATGGTCCAACATTTGTTGCAAGGATTAGGGAAAACCCAGAAAAACCTAATCAGACCCAAAAATAATAATAATAATAATATAAAATTCAATAAATATTGGTAATTTTAAACTGTTTATAGAATACTTGATCATTCTTCCATCAATCTTAGGTTCAAAAATCTAGGAGCTGCCAGAGGCTTCGTTAGAATATCGGCTATCTGTTTATCTGTAGGAATATACTCAATGGTTATAAGTTTACTTTCGACCTGTTCTCTTGAAAAATGATATTTTATATCAATATGTTTCGAACGTTTGTGGCATGTCGGGTTTTTAGCTATGCTTATGCAGCCCTGATTGTCTTCGTAGATTCTGATTGGTGTGTTTAACTCTATTTTTATACTAATCAATAATGATTTTAGCCACAGAGCTTCCCTTACTGCTTCAAACAATGCCATATATTCAGCTTCAGTGGATGATGCTGCTACAGAATTTTGTTTCTTTGTATTCCAACAAATTAGACATGTTTCAAACATTTTAAACAAATATCCAGTTGTACTTTTCCGATCAAGATCACTTCCTCCCCAATCAGAGTCCACGTATCCAGTAAGCATGTCACTGTAACTAGCATTTCTTTTGTAAACCAATTTCAAATTAATTGTACCCTTGAGGTATCTTAGCACTCGTTTTAGACATTGCCATAACTCTTTATTGTTTTTGTTACTATAGCGACTCAATATATTAATTGCTGTACTTAGATCTGGTCGCGTACATAACATAACGTACATTAGGCATCCAATTAAATTACGACATGGTGCATCATATTTCTCATTGGAGTTAAGCTCTTCATAATTCAGTTTGTTTGGTAACGGAGTGCTTACTGGTTTACAATCGTCCATTTTAAATCTCTTAAGAATGTTTGTAATATATGCCGATTGACTAAAATAAACTGTATTATCGTGTCTTTCTATTTTTATCCCAATGAAGTATTTAATCTCAAATAAATCTGTCATTTCAAATCTATTCATTAGGTATTTCTTGAAATTGGTTAAGGTATTATCATTAGCTGTAGCTATTACCAAGTCGTCTACATACAACAATACATACAAATTTTCAAGTGTATTTCCCTTGTCAAGAATGTACATACAACGATCCACTGCAGAGTTAACAAACCCTATATCTTTCAAGCAATGTTCAAAAACTTCAAACCATCTTGCAGACTGTTTCAATCCATAAATTGACTTATTTAGTTTACATACATGTTCACCATCACACAACAAACCCTGAGGAATTTTCATGTAAATTTCCTCTTTCAACATTCCATTCAGAAAAGCTGTTTTAACATCCATATGGTAAACCTTTAAATTGAATTGGTTAGAGAAAGCTATTAGCAAACGAAGACTGGAAATTCTTGCTACGGGGGCAAATGTTTCATCGTAATCAACCAAATACTCTTGTGTGAAACCACGAGCAACAAGCCTGGCCTTGTATCTAACCGGGTTACCCATTTCATCATGCTTCAATGTAAAAACCCATTTACTGTCCACTATGTTCTTACCCACAGGTTTTGGTACGAGAGACCATGTATTGTTCTGAGAATGTGACCTAAGCTCGTCATTGATTGCTTCTTCCCAGTTTTTCTTATCATTTCTATTCTTGATGTCTTCAAATGATTGTGGTACGTCAGCTTGAGTTTGGACACCCATCATACATTCATAAAATATAGAATGATTTTCATTATATGATACTTTGGGCTTCTCTTTTAGCCTTTCACTTCTTCTAATTTCTTTTTCCAAGTGATCGGATTCATTTGTGTTCTGTTCCGTACTTTCATTCGGGAAAACTGTATTTCTTTCCTTACTATCGTTCGGGAAAGCTTTATTCTCTTCCTTACTATCATTCGGGAAAGCTGTATTATTTTCCTTACTATCATTCGGGAAATGTGGTGTTCTATCCGTACTATCATTCGGGATTTTAACTTCACTTGTAGAACTGCTTGGTTCAACACCATCTTATGCCTTTCTCAACACAATAATCTTTCATCTCAGAAGATAAATATTCTCTCCCGTTATCTATGTACAGATTGACAACTTTCAAATTAAAGTGAGATTCGCTTTTAGCTACAAAATCTTTGAACATAGAAAATACATCTGACTTATGCGTTACTAAATATGTTACACAATAATGTGTATATTGGTCAACAAAAATTACATAGTAATTCTTCCCATCAATTGTCGAAGGCGTTATTGGACCACAAACGTCTGAATGAACAATAAAAAGTGGTCTTCTTATATATTGTTTATCTTTGTTTTTGTTAAACGGTACTCTACTTTGTTTTCCTTCTATACACGCTTCGCATAAGTCATTGTCTGGTTGTACATTTTCTAAAAGACCAGTGTCATTGAACAAATTCTTTGTTTTAATTTCTAAAAATTTTCCTTTGCTTATATGCCCTAACCGCTCATGCCACAATCGATAATCACAATTTCTTTGTGATGCATAAACTCTTGGAACTGGCTCAAGACTAATAATTGGTGTATTATTGTTATATTTACCATCCATGAGAACTTCTCCGTCTTTGGTGACCACAACACCCCCTGGATTAAATTCAATTGTTAATCCAGCATCTTGCATCCTTTTTACGGAAAGTAAATTTTGTGGCACATCTTGGCAATATAAAACATTCTCCAGTGTAATTTGTTTTTGGGATTTTCCACATAAATTTACTATTCCCTTTTTGGTTGCATATATAAACTCTCCTTGTTTAGCAATTCCAATTTTGATTGGATACTCCAGGGTAATAAAATCCGAATACAAACTAGAGTCGTTTATCATGTGGTCGGAGGCGCCAGAGTCCAATAGAAATGAAATGTTATTTTCGGAGGCAATGCTCGAATTTTGTCTTATCATGAATGCAAAACCTTTTTCTATTTGTGCAGTTGCAGTTTGAACTGTTTTTCCATTATCACGATTTTTGTCACTCAAGAGTTTTTTATAACCATAGCAATCTTTTTTAATATGTCCTCTTTTACCACAGTAATGACACTTCACACTTGCTTTATAATCAATCTTGAAAGGTTTAAATTTGTTTTTATTTTTATATTTGCTTGAAAAATCTTTATTATTGTTTCTTGGATGTGTATCCACTGCTTGTAATACTTTGGTGCTGGTGTCACGGTTATCAGTTTTTAATTTTATTTCGTGATCAAGTAGTCTAGTTTTTACAAATGCCAATGTTAAGTTATCTTCCGATAATGTCTCTATAGCAGTTATAACGCCGTCATAAGCTGGAGGCAATGTTAACAACAGATGGGACACCTTGTCCATTTCATCAATTTTAGCTCCGGATGCCAACAATTCTGTAATCAAGTCATCGAATATGATGAAATGATTCATTAACACTGTATCGCCTTTTAACTTTAACGATAGTAGCTTTTTCCGCACAGCCAATTGTGATGCTAAACTTTTTCGTTCATATATGGCATCCAAGTCTTTAAATATTTGTTTTGCTGTACTTTTAGAATTTGCAAAACCAAGAAAAGAAGAAGAATATTCGATGATTATGCTTTTTGCATTTCTTTCACTTCTTTTCCATTCTTCTGTTATGTTTTTTGGAACTTCACCGTCTATAACTTTCAGCGCGTCAATTTCTTCCAAGAGTGCTTTTACTCTAAACTTCCACACTGAATATCTTTCACCATCAAAGGGTTTAATGTTTCTTTTTCCTTTATCCATTTTTATATATATCGGGCGTTAACTGGGCCCATAACCTGTTAGATTATTCTGCCCTTTGAATGAAACACTTTTCTTTTAAATTTAAACAATTCAACTCTTTTTATTTTTCTTTTTGTTATAAACCAACTTGTCTTTATTACACGTAACACCAGACTGACAAAAAGAATACATACAAAAGCAAGTCCTACTTCTTTAAAATAACGGAACATTAGAATCAAAAAGGAAAAACAAAATTAAATGAAATGACAGAACATACTAAAACAGCAAATGAAATGGAATAGAAAAGGACAAAACTATTCTTTGTTGATCAATGTATTTTTGCATGAATGACAATGACAATTCATATTCATTTTGACAGGTTTACCCATCAAACATTTTCTAGATGTGTTCATCCAACAGAGACAATCGAGCACCTTCTATGTAGATGTCCTAGACTGATGGTCTAAAGACATAGACTATTTGATGTACACGTGATTGAATTTCTTTCTTACTTCTCCTCTATTGACCCTACAGTGCTTGTAGTTTACTGCAAGAGCCTTAAGTGGCTCTGGGGCAGGCCAGCTCAGACCTAAAACCATTAGTAATTAAATCGTAGATAGCTACTAAACCTTTTCTTCTTAAAATAATCGGATTTCTCCTCTACAGTCACTAATTATTCTTATTCTTCTCTCTTGTCTTACCAATTTTCCACTTCCCTCCCTGTCCAACCTTTTCAACTTAATCTACCATCTCACCCCACGCCACAACGATGATCAAATCGATGATCAAAAAACCCAATTCGACGCAATTTTGGAGGAGTGGAAGAAGTCCAATGCAAAATTGAGCCAAAAAATTTAGCAAATGGGGGAAGATATGAAACACATCCACGAGAATTCGGTGTATTTAAAGGATGAGGAAGATGCAAAGGCTACACATTTCTCACAAATGATTTGCTCAAGCACTTCGTCATATACACCAACACAAAAAAATATCGCGCAAAGTGTGTTCTTGACTTCAAGAAAGTGCTACAACTTTTTGAGAGATGAGTTGAAGTTTAATCTTCCACATCCTACAATATTGCAGAAGTGGCGAATCATTAAAATAGTGGCAATGGGAATTGACCACTTCATCATTGAAAAAAACGATTGTAAAAGGATTTTCTAAAAGAGAGCGGCAGGTCGTCATTGCCTTTGACGAGATAGAAATAAGAAAAGAACTGGAATATAATAAATGTGATGATGTCATCGATGGCTTCCAGGACTTGGGCGGTGGAAATCGAATTCCTAAAATTGCTTCCAAAGCGCTGGTATTTATGGTTAAAGGAATGTGCAGCAATTGGAAATATATAACCTGTATTTATGCCCTTAATAAAACCATTGATGGAGAGACGTTATGATCATTACTACTTCAAAATATTGACGAACTGGATGCAATTGGGCTGGATGTAAGAGATACCATCTGCGATCAAGGTGCAGGAAACCAGACATTGCACAATCTTCTATGTGGCCCAAATCCCACTTCACTCACAATAATAAAACAAGAATTTTCCTTTGGGACTATCCCCATCTATTCAAATCACTACGAAGTAACCTATTTTCTGGTCGGCTTAAAGTTGAGGGCAATGCCATAAACAAAAAATATATAGATGCCGTTTACGACTATGATAGCAAAAACTTCAATGTAAAACTTTGCCCGAAATTAACAGAGAGGCACATAAACATGTCAACATGGGACAAGATGAACGTTTTAAGAGCTATCCAAATTTTTAGCCACATATTATCGGTTGCAATACACACTCTGGTCGTAAACAGTGTACTTCCACGTGATGCTATACATACGGCAGACTTCCTGCAAATGATCAATGATATTCTACGAAATAAATTTCAAGGACTCATCCTCACGCAATCTTCATAATCAGGCCATCCGAAGAGGATGTCCCGATAAAATCCAAAAACTAAGGGAATCTATTGATTATGTGAGGAAAATAGAAGTAACCGGTAAGGGAAGATGCGTTAAGGGTTTGGTCAACACTATCGAAGGAACTATCATGATATCGGAGGAGTTCTTTCAATATTGTGAAGATGTATGTAGATTACATATTAATTGGAAAACTGAGCCAAGGCTGCTTAGAAAACGCCTTTACCCGCTTCAGAGCACAGGGCAACAACACACATCCATCTGTGCGAGAGTTATAGCCCATTGGGACTATGCTGGATTTAGCAAACCCAGTCGATTTATGTTGTCATTTTCATACAATATCTGTCAAATAAATCGATATAATGCACATAAACATGTTATAAGTGTATAGTCTAACAGGCGTTTTAAGGTACAATACAGCGCGATATGTTTCACAAAAAAATCCTTAACAGCGCCAGGGGTAGTTGTGCTAAAAATTGCGAGAACGACACTGAGCAATTTTTGGAGTTTTGCAACACATTGGATACCCCAAAAGAAGATGTCGTTGAAAGGATTGCTGTGGTCGCAAGTATGTTGTCCTTTTTGGACAAATAAAATGTAATAACCACAAACAAGGTGGAAATGCAGGCGGAATGATATGTAATCGGCTTCGCTATTTTAAAAACACTGATCAACAAAATTAAATGTGTCAATTGCCAACAGCAATTAACAAAAGCAACATCACCAACAACGTCCAATATCCCTTATTCCAAATTATTTTTAAACCTTAAAAATTATAATCCAAATAAAATTGCATTAATATACCCAAACGACCAAACCTTTATGGTATATCAACTAGTTATACATTGGTATAAACATTTATTTGACAAATTTGCTCATATTTGCAAATTTAAGTCCTTGGTATACGTTATATTACAAAAACTAACTGAACACTGTCCATGGTTCATAATTGATGGAGAATGTGGAGAACACAGACAGAATCACTTGCAGTATGTTTTAAGATTGCTTATTCTGAAAAACACCAAATGGCAAAGGAAAGACTGAAAAAGGCAAAAAACGGAAGATGAACATTGCAAACAACTACAACAAAAGGATCAAGCTGTCGACCAAATGAAATAGTAGGTTATTAAAGACATAACTTACTTCAATATTTTAATAGTATGTGTCTACTTCTTTATTTTCTCCCTTTAGGAACAATAAACGTTGATATATCATACTTAGTTTGGCCTTTACAGAACATATGTCCCATAAGCCAATCTGATAAGATTTCCATTCCTCTCTATTTGCTGTTTTCCTTCTCCAATTTGAAATGCCGTGTTATCAATATCAATTTGTTTACTCCGTAGGAGCCTTGGTCTTCCAGTGCTGCGCGTGCATATTATACGTTTTTTGTGGGTCTTGTTCTTATCCGTTGTATTGCCGATACAGCTAATAGTTCACTCACCATCTGCGCATATTGGCACCTAGCTCTTTCGAAGAATTTCTCCCTCAAACACACCAAGGACTCACTGCCTTATCTGCTTGTTATTTTTGTTTGACGAGATGTGCCTTTATTTTTGAACTTCTTACATAATCCAAACTTGATAAAAAATACAATCATTTATTCCCCCACCTAAACACATGCCCTCCCAATGTGATGGGTCACCACTAATAGAGATAACTGATGAAATTTGGAAATTTCGCCCACATAGGCTGAAAATCGAACCCGAGGATTCTGAATGCAAGGCTGTTGTTTCATATAGAATGAATACACAGTATTCAATTCCACACTAGGTAAGTTTAAAAATTTCATTGTTTAATTCAGATTGATATAGTTTTGTTTTTCCTCTTTAGGTACTTGTTCGTTGATACAACATAGAATCGTTTATTCTTCACAAACATTCCACCGCAATGAAATGGGTCATCACTCTTGAAGGAATAATCGTGAATAATCATATTGAAACAATGTGGTATTTGATGGAAACGGAATTGAAATTGTTGATATTATAGTTGCATTTGATAATAACACTGTGCAACATTTTTAAGGTAACCTTGTGCAAACAATTCGAACTGAGGATTTTTTGAAAGTACAGACCCAAACGACATGGTAGAACAAGAAAAGGTAGCAGCAATACACAGCTGACTGAACTGGGTTGTAACGTTAGTGTCAAATTTCATATGACATTTTATACATTTATTTCTATTTCGATGTACATTAGGGACATATGTTTTTTGAGAAAAAAATATATCATTCGGAAAAAAACATTACCCAGAAAGACTTCTTCATATCAATGATATGTAACCTCCTCCAAGTTCGAACGATAAGCCGCGCAGTAAATCCCCGCTTGTAGAGGCGATACAACGTTTGTTAATATGTGAGGTATTTTGTTAAAATTTAAAAAAATAAAGCCCTAATAAACATGTGCTTCTTTGATTTCTAAAACAAAACATTGAAACAGCTTCTCCTTTTTCTATGAATTTCCAGCGACCCCAAACTTTTCTGCAAGAATTCTACTTTCTGCGAGAATTTATGCATTTAGTGGAATGATGTGGAAACATAAAAATTGAAAATGTAACGAATTTTCATTCATGTTTTCCAAAATATTGAACCAAATGTGAAAAATTATTAGTTTTTTAAATTCCAATAATTTATAGACATTTCCTTGTTTTGTTTACAAATACAACTGGCAGTAACGTTACAAACAAAAACAAATTCCTTTGTGGTTGTTGTTCGATTGTATTTGTTGTAGTATTAACTTTACCTTGTATTTGTTCTACCATGCCCAAACGACAAGAATCCCTAGTTTGGTTTGGTTTTGTTGCGTCAGATCCAGCTCAGATTTTATGGCCCCATCTAAACATGGTTAAATATTTAGCTTTTAAAGAAATACGGGGCTATATCTCTGAAACCAATGCGAATCTTCTTCTGACCTCTGAAGCAAATTTGTACATAAAGACAAAAAATAATGAACTTGAAAAACTACATTAGCTTTGTTCCTTTACTTTATTATACCCTCCACCATAGGATGGGGGTATATTAAGTTTGTCACTACGTTTGTAACTAGAAATAATCATTGTAGAACCCACAAAGTATATATATTCTTGATCAGCGTGCAATTCTACATCGATATAGCCATGTCCGTCCGTCTGTGGAAATCACTCTAGCGTCCGAACGGATTGACGTAGGTTGATGAAATTTTGGGAAAATATGTTATATTTACGTAGGACTTTTGATATTGAAAGTGGGCTATGTAGGTCCACGCTTTCGTATAGCCCCCATACAAAATGACGCGTGACGCGTCGTCGTTTTAAGGAATTTTTAAGAGTTTTAGCCTCATTATCACACCGAGATGCAGCGTTGTCAGTATTGGGGATTTTTCCCCAAATTGGGGAATTTTTATTTGAAATGGGGGAAAAAATTTCGACTTGGGGAATTGGGAAAATGTTGAGGAAATCTGAAAAATATTTGGGGATTTTTGGGGAATTTCTTTTTTGACTAATTACTTCAGATTATCTGATTTTTTTTTTAATTTCAGTACGTCAAGAGTAGTAGAGCACGCGTGACGCACAAATAACATGCATCATATACTTACTGGTCGCAGCAGTAATAATTTATGACAGATTTGAAGTGTTATCATGCGGTTCGACGACTGACAGCGTACTAGAACAGTGGGTTGAATTGAAATAACATTTTCCATCATTTCTACTGCTGAAGGGGACTTAACTGCAGAAATGATTTCTGGATTGATGGGCAATGAGGAAATTAAACTTTATTTAACAATCATGGCTCCAATTATAAAAGAGATAAATATGCTTAGGCCCGTTATTATATCCTTTTTGTAGTTAAATGTTGGCCGATATCGGACAGATTACCCGTTTTTTATTCCTACAAGTTTTCTTTAATAATAAGTGTCAGACAAATTAAAAGGAACTTTGTGTTCCTTCTAAAATTTAAAGTGTGCCAAAAACAAGAAACATTTGAGAGCAAATTCAAATCAACCAATCCGATTTGAGTAAATTTGATGTATACAGACTGTTTTGCTTGAAATGAAATGGAAGATCTATGGCCTGTTCCCATACTTTATAAAGTGGTAAAAGTCGTAAAACTTGTAAAAGTCGTAAAAGATTTTCATATAAATTTTGTGTACGGGAACGCAAAATGTGTAAAAGTGGTAAAAATTGTAAAAACTTTTTAGTTCTGGAACAGAGCTCTAATAACAAATCCCTGGTAATGCGAACTTTATTCCTTATTTTTCTTAGAGTAAGGTATAACAAAATGGGATTTTAAAGAAAATATGTAAGAACGGGCCTTAATCTAAGTTTTCAAACCGATGCACATTGCTAATATGCATTTTTCCCTGTGCACTCGAATATTGAAACCATTTATAAAAAATTATGTAGATACTGAAAAAAATAATGGAGGAGCCATGGACCTAGGCTTTAATGTTGACTTGTACTTTTTTGAGTAAACAATTATTAAAGTTAAAAAGACCAGTGCTGAATATCTTAAACGCTGTTAATACAAATGCTGAAGCCGATGTCTACAAATATGCAATTTTTTAAACTTACAAGCAAATTTATCCCAATATTTGCAGCAATTCAGTGGGTCAACACAATTTTTGCTCTATACGGACCTTTTTAGAACCAGTTGTCAACACAAAAATATCCACGGATGTTTACGAATTGCAATGGAGAAAGTTATAATTCGTAAATTGGAGATGGTATTAAATATGCTTTCCGTTCCAACAAGTAATTCTTAAGTAGAAAGAATCTTTTAGCTACTATTTTTTACTACAATAGCATTTTTTCCTTTATGTTATCGGAAAAAATAGTAAAAATTAGTAGATTCTTGCAGTTCTGGAACAGACCAAAAATTTATATAAATCCAATGAGACTAATGATTCTAAATCACTTGAAAGTGAAGTTTTCAATATCGTTAATTTAATTAATATATAAGTGTATAGAATACTTTCCAAGTTTAATGATATGAATTTCAGTAGTAAAATAAAACTACTTTTGATTTTTTTGTAATTATTTGTTAAAAAATGTTTGGGGATTTTTTTGAGGAAATTCAATAAAATCTGGGGAATTTTGGGGAAAAGTTTTGGACAATTTGGGGAAAAGAGGCTAAAAAATACTGGCAACGCTGCCGAGATGGCTGAAATTTGGTATTTAGTCTTCTTTAGGCGTATAAAACTTTCCCCCAGAAATTTGTAGGTATAGGTCCACGCCATCATATAGCCCCCATAGAACGGTACCTTCCGAATTTCGGTATTTTGAAGGTTGTGGCCACATTAATCCACCGAAATGGCTGAAATTTGTGGTGGAGAGTATAAAAAGTTCGGCCCGACCGAACTTAACGCTTTTCTTACTTGTTAATAGAGTTGTGCCAAAGGAACTATATGGAACTATCTAGTTCATTTTGCAGTTCCAATGGCCAACATTTTTTCTTTGAACAAACTGCGTATACTTAACATCACACGTTATATTTCATGATGTTACTCATACGTTTTGGAACTAGTACAAGGAACTAGGAACTAGATTACCCAACTCTACTTGGTAATGGTAAGGGTGGAAAAAGAGAAAAGTGTCACTCAAAATTGCTCCCTCATGAACATTTTTACCAGAAAAGTAAAGGAACGGAAAAATGGTAGATGTGGCACCAATGTAAAAAAGAAACATAAAAAACAATTTTCGTCTTTTATTTCACAGTTTTTAATTTAGTTTTGTCAGTGTTCGACTTTTTCTTCTGTTTTTCGTCCATTTTCTTTTTCATTGTGAAATAATCGTCAAACAAAAGTCGAAAAATCAGTTCTGCCATTTTTTACCTGCAGAAATTTTGCTGGTATCCTGTGGTAGAAGAGAAAGCCATTTTCGCTCTCTCCACTCTCACTCTCTTAAAAATTGCTTCGAGTTTTGCCACTTTTCGGGGTTAAGGAACGCTTTGCAGGTTAAAAATGGTAAGTAAAGGAACACAGCTATTTATTGTCACAAATTTCAAAATATATGCAAAAATGCCATAATTTTACATTAATTTTACATTAACATTAAAACATTAATTTTTTCTTTTGGAAAAATATTCGATGGAATACACAACTCTTCAGAACATGTTTCAGGAACTTAACATCTTTACTTATGTGTGTATATTAATCCTGATTTTTTTATCTAGGCTTGTGACTAACGTTTATTGTTATTTTTAGAAATAATTTGAATGGATATAATTATGAAACGGCCGAGTACAATCCACCATTAATACATGATTCTAGCAGCAAGCATTTATATTTGAAGGATTTCAATGTAAAAGGCCGTTTACATACAACCGGGTTAACCCTGTAGGTCTGGGTTTCAAATGCCATTTCCATTGTGTATACTTCAAATAAATCCTCATAAAGAAGGTTAACCCTGCAAAAAACTATAATATAAACGCCGTATTAATATAATCAATAACATGCTTGCTATTTATGAAATATCACGACCGAAGAAAATGTGGAGAACATGCTGATTACCACGAACATAGACAACTTTGAAGACATACAATTATTTATTTATCTTTATGAAATATTACCCCATTGTGAATAATTAAATAGCACTACATTACTTATATATTCAGTTTCATTTTCAAGATAAATCTGTTTAGATTAATACACTATAATCGACCCATAAACAATAAAAAAACATCTGTATATTGCATTTAAAACCTATACGGCGTTTATATTATAGTTTTTTGCAGGGTTAACCTTCTTTATGAGGATTTGTTTGAAGTATATACAATGGAAATGACATTTGAAACCCAGACCCACTGGGTTAACCTTGTTATATATAAACGGCCTACTACTCCGATTTGTCAAATTGCACATACTATTTAAGTTATCTTTGTTTATTAACAGCCAGTTTCTGTATGTCGAAAGAAGAATGTGTGCGGAAGAAACACGTCCAAACTCTTGTGTGTTTTTCAAATTTCTTTTTTGTTTTGAAGCAAAAGCAAAGGTAAAATCATTTCGAAAACTAAAGTTCGGGCGTGTTTCATTCCCACACATTCTTCTTTCGACATACAGAAACTGGCTGTAAATGTACACAAAATGAATTTTTGAATCCAATCATAATAAATTAGTTAACATGATAGCCACAATGGAATTTAGGGCAAATCGAGGTGAAATTATAACTATTTTTTCTTTGCATTACCTTAAGACTCCTTATAGCTATATTAAATTACGTGTATTTCATGTGTATGTTTTGAACTTTTTTGTCCTCGTGTAATTCATTGTGTGTGCGAAAAATGACATTTTACATATGATTTATAATTTGCTATTACACCAGTATATGTTTTTTTGTGTGACATAACCTATAAATGTAAACAAATCCTTTATCAAATCGATTTATTTAAGTTTCTTTAAGAAATTATTTCTTTCAGCAAATTTTGCAAATTTCTGCTTTCATCAAAACAAACAAATCAGCTGTTTTCTATTTATTGTACATACAAAAATAGGAAGGGCTCTAAAACGAAAAAGTTACACATGGGTTCACACATCATTTCGATAGATGAAATTTTTTATATGGATCACACTATGTGCACAAAATGTAGATGTAAAAAATGCAAAATATACACATGAAATACACGTAAGGTAATATAGCTATTATTATACAACTTCGAACAGATCATCTTTGTTTATGTTCCATCAATGTGTATTAGCCCATGGCCCACGGCTTGATTTATTTCCTTTCGAATTTTTAATTTTTACAAACAACCAATCTTTTTCAACATCTTTGCTTAATTTACTTTACTTAATATCTTTTACTTAATTAATTACCACATTTTTATAATTTGCGTCTTTGTTTTTATTACTGATCTTATTACAGTTTATTAAGTACAGTACACATTGTCAGTTTTGAATGACGATTTTTTGCAATTATCGATATATGTCCAACCGTTCAGCAACCACAAAATATTTTGTGGTTGCATGATGAATGACAAAAATGAACGGCCACACTAGCAAGCAACAAAACTGACAATGTGTACCCAGCTTTAAAGTGCAAACCGCTGCCGTTTTGCCATTTCTGCGCCGATGGCACAATTACAAGGTAGGCTGACAAAATCATAAAAAGACGAAATGTTGGGTCAATTTGCTTAATTTCCCTCATTATAGCTCTGTTCCAGAACTAAAAAGTTTTTAAAATTTTTACCACTTTTACATATTTTGCGTTCCCGTACACAAAATTTATATGAAAATCGTTTACGACTTTTACCATTTTATAAAGTACGGGGACAGGCCATATCTGTTCACAAAGTGTATTCCTTTTTTTCTTCTTGGTCCCGGTGCACACTAGAGTGATTTCATTGAAAAATTTGCATGACATTACGCGTCTCTACATCAGCCAAGATCACCCATATACGTTAACGTGACTGCAACAACAACATACGTACTCTATTTTCTCATCTGTGTTTTAATGAAATGGAGTGTTTTAATGAAATTCACGCTAGTGTGGACCGGGACTTAGGAGTTTAGCACTTGGTATGACATCCTTTGTTATCCTTTACAGCTTTCAGCCTTTTTGGCAAAGATTTAACTAAGTTTTCGGGACAAGATATCGGAATTTTTCCCCATTCTTCTTGCAAGGCATATTTCAGGGTTCATATATTTTAGATGCTACGATTTTTTTATATTTGTCTCATGGTAAAATGATTACAGGTAGTCGCATCTCAAAAATGTTTGTAGATGCAACTCTGTTTATCTGTACGTTACCGTGTCAAATATAAATCAAAACAAAAATTGAATGACATTTAATAACAGAAACAAAATATACATAATTCTTTATTTGTTTTTGAAAATACCAAAAATAACAATTAATTATCCAAATATTTCAAAAAAGAGAAAAAATATATGTATTTGTACATCATCTGAAGATAGCTTTAACATGCGTGCGACTCTTTAAATTCATTTGTGTTGCTGCAAATCTGATCTGATATTGGAATAGTCCTTTACGATACCTACCAATGCCTGTGTATGTGGATGCATGTTTCGAAGATGAAATCACTTAAACCTGTATATTGTTCGTAGGTGGAAATTGCAGAACATGAAAAAACAACAGATCCAATTTAGTGGCTTAAAACCTTCAACACCACAAGGTCTTGCGGTGTACGTTATGGCTTGGAATCCGAGTTATGAAAGATGGTCACAGGATGGTTGATTCAAGCGAGACACCGTGGTAAATACGGACGTCATGCACTCAGAAGGTCTGCAGAACATCAACATTTTCGGCGATGGCAAATCTCTTCAGTAGAGTTCCCATGAATTTCCTCGGTATTTCAGCCATGATAAACTTTCCCATAAGTGGTGATTGATTATTCTTTCGGGGATGTTTTGGGAACATACATATGTATGTGTATATGTATGATATTAATTCATTAATATGTATATTCAGATTAAACGGAACAATAAACCAATTGTTTTTTCTCAAAATATTTTATTAAAACCAAATGAAGTTTAATTTATATTAAGATAAAAGAAAAACCTTACTAAAAACTTATATATAACCTTTTTCTAGCTTTTATAAGATTTTAGTGAATATAATACGCTTTTTGGTGCTTAGGTTTCTATTCTTTATCCGTTCTCTCTGACCATTTGAGCCACATTCAAGAAATCTTCAATAGCATAGAATTCAAGGTATTAAGAAAGGCCACATTTTCTCAATGTTGTCGGTGGTGGAGTTCTCATCCAACTGATTTGATTTTAACAATTCAATAGAGTCATAAATTATCTTTTTCTGGGCGATAATTTCTGGTAAAGAGAAACCAGTCCTCAACAATCAGGTTAACAACTATTCGGGCCATAGAGAATTTGATGTAAATGGACACTTGAAACCAAACTGTTATGGACTCCTTGGCGATATTATCAACAGCAGGAAACGTTATCGTGGTCATCATCATGACTCGAGCAGATAACATTTGAACATGCTCACTAGCTTGAGACAATTCTATTTGCCGTAATTGTACACCAATGCCCCTGATTATGCCGCTTCCGTGGCAATTATCAATTGATTAACTTGCAAAGATTTCTTTTCAATATTTGCCGAGGCCTTACCGCTCCATTTAGTCAAATTATCATTGAAAAAAGAAAGAAAATATTGAACAAAACATTTTTAGTTTTAATATTTTTTGTAAATGAAAATGACATTTGTGTACATGTATACATTCATTCAGTGTCAAATCCCGTTTGACAATGAACGTACTTCAAATTCGAATTTTGAAAAAAATTGTAATCAGCTGTTAGCATGAAATTACCTTTATTATTCTACCATGATTTGTCTCCAAAATACTCCATAAATTATCTATAGGATTCAAGTCTGGGCATCGGGGAGGTGTTTGAATCACTTTTGGACAGTAACATAGCATCCAATTTAGAAAAATATGTGATTTGTGCTCGGGCTCATATATTGATCAAATTGGAATGTTGTCCCAAATCCCATTTTTCAGCGCCTAAATTTCAAATTATCCTTTCAGAATATTTAAATAATACATCTTATCCTTAATTCCTTCGATAAAGACACGATTTCCTACACCGGAAGCACTCATACAACGCCATACCACAATAGAGTCTCCTCTGTGCTTTACTGTTGAAATCGTGTGTTTAGGGTCCAAGGCGGTAATTGCCCTATGACATACATATTGTTACGAATGTAACTGATAGGTTTAAGTTAATTTAGTTTAATTTCCGTTAGTTTAAAAATTTGAATTGTAACGTAAAGTTTTTAGTACTCAGTTACTTTATTTAAGCAACAACAACTACCATGTAGAATTCTCTTCATTATTCTAGTTCTTACTTTACCTTTTATTAATGTGCTTTTGTTTGTTTTGCCATAATCATGTAATTATCGTTTAGTTTGCAACCCTTGTATTTCTTGCATTTGTTTGTTGTTGTAATTACGTCATTAGTGTGCTTGTCCACTTGTATTGATCTTCGCCCATGTATGTCCGTGTTTAGACACACGGGAAAGTAAATTCAGTTTTTAGGCAATAGGGGATAGGAAAGAGTATTGAGGAGCTCTTTCCTCTCCGCTCTCTCCCAAAAACTCAATTTACTTTCCCGAGATATTTGTGTGTCTAAACACAGACTATGTGAGTATCGTTGTTCGCTTAGTGCGAATGTGCGTCTGTGTGTTCGTTGCACAGATTCGAGGTGTTAACAGATGTTCTGGATAACTCTCGAACAGGGAGATTTTGGGGATAAATACAGGTGGAAGCAACAACGGCGAGTTAGTTTTGTTTTAAGCGTTAAACTGAACAGATCGGTTAAAGAATAACTGCGTGCTAACTAGAGACAAGCTGTGTGCTTAGTAATTAAAGTCGGTTCCGAATAAGTGTAATAAAGTAAATAAAGCATTTGTAGAAACCTAATCTGAAACGAACCCTGTTTTATTTGGTACAAATCGTACGGGGGAATAAAACAACGTCTACACGGAGATTAGTTAAACCTAATTCCGTAACAATTGATGTCAGTAGTGAGATTACGATCATCCTACAATGAAGTTTAAGGATCTACGAGTGGAAGACTTGAAGAGGGAGCTAAGTAAGTTGGAGTTGTCTTCTACTGGCAACAAGGCAGAACTACAAAATCGCTTGTTGGAAGAGTTTGAGCGCCGTGGAATGGACAACGACGCATATGAGTTCGACAGTAAGGAGGAAGTCGAGTTATCGGCAAAGGGCGAATCCAGCGTTGAGGAAGTTTCATCGGTAGCTGCCATGGGTTACGATTTGAAATCAATGCTGGCTATGATTATGCAGGAAATGAATAAGAAATTACATGCTAAAATGGATGAAAATTCGAGAAAGAGCAAGGAGATTTCCAGAAAGAGCGAGGAAATGTCAAGGAAGAGCGAAGAAACTTCCAGACTTATGATGGAAATCAAGGCAGAAAATTGTAGAATGATAGAAGAAAATTCCAGTAAACTGTTAGAAGAGATGTCTAGAAAGAATGAAGAAACTTCCAGACTTATGGAAAATTGTGAAATGAGCGAAGAAAGTTCCAGGAAACTAGAAGAAAAATTAGAAGAGAACTCTAGAAAAATCGCCGGGCATGGAAGAGAAATTAGAGGTAAATTCTAGAACAATTAACGAGAAACTCGAGAACATCACGATGGTGATTGAAAAGAGAGTAGAAAACGTGGAGGTACAAGTTAAAGATTTGGATAAAAAGATTCTGTCTGTTAATGAGAAAATTCTGGCTCAAGATGAAAAGATTCTGGGCTTAGAAAAGAAAATGTCGGAACTGGAAATTAAAGGTGGCCCAGTGAGAGCTATTCATAACACGTTAAAAATCAGGCCTCCTGTGTTCGACGGCTCAATCCCTTTCAATGTGTTCAAATTACAGTTCGAGACAGTGGCTGCTAGAGATTCTTGGAACGACAAGGCTGTATCACTACTTATGGCATTGCAGGGCGGTGCTGCTGAGGTAATACAGAGTATTCCCGCCGCTTCTAGGAACAACTATGGAGATATAATGGCTGCTCTTGAACGTAAGTGCGGTAGTGAACACAAGCAAGAGGTCTACCGAATGGAACTGAGGGGAAGAGTCCAGAAGCCAAATGAGACCTTACAAGACTTTGCGCCTGAAGTAGAGCGGTTGGCGCAGTTGGCATATCCAGGAGAGACACATCCATTGGTGGACCGCATAAAGATTGAGACATTTGCTAGTGGTATTCGTGATCCAGAGATAAAATTTGCGACGTATGCGGCACCGATGGGAACATTTGCAGAAACCGTGTCATTTGCCTTGGCCCAAGAAACCGCGAGGATGCTGGTGAAACCTAAAGCTTACAACGTGCGGAGGCTGGAAGTTGAGGACAACAATTCCCAGACCGTTGTCGACCTGCTGAAAGATGCGTGTGAAACGAGGGGCTGCTAGAACGAAAAAGATTTGTTATAACTGTCGGAAAACTGGACACATGGCCCGAGAATGCAGATTGAGACAAGCAACGCCCTGATCCACCTCACCGCCTTCAAAAAGCGACGACCAAGAATCCGAAAAATGAGACATCGGGTGATAAAGCAAATTCCGCCAATTACGAAAGGCCGCTGTCAGAGGATGAAAACGATGGTCCCACAATCTCTATAGCCATAGTCCAGCAGAAGAATCACAACTTAACGGTTAAAGGCTTCATCAATGGTGTATTGCGTACCTTGACATTGGACACCGGTGCAATAAAGTCCATTAGTAGACCGGATTTGGTGAAAGGGATGGTATTGCCGTTAAACGGAGTCAAATTGCGGACGGCTACAGGCGAGACTACAACGGTGCATGGAAAGGCCTACCAAAGGCTGAGCATGGGTAGAAAATCAGTAAATTTCGATTTTATAGTGGCCGATATAGTGGACGAAGTTACACTCGGTGTAGACTTCATGACTGCCTTAGATATCAACCTAGACATAAAGCACTGTGTGAAAACTTGGTCCAATGTGGAAATACCGACAAATGTGGGATACAATGAGAAGAAATGCATGCATCGCCCTACCGCAGAATCCGGCGAGATCGCTGTCGATGTCCGTACGCTGAAGGTGGAAGCTGCCGACAATTGGCCCGTAGGAAAGCGGAAAAATCCCGCAACAAGGGGAAAAAAGCGAAGATGTACGTCGAGGAGAGGTCTATCGAAAAGCGGCCGTACAGCAGGGAAGGACAAGTCCGCTGAAGAACAGGTGGCACTTAGGGGGGTGACCACTAAGAAAAAAGGTATAACGTCGCGATTCCTGGAGAGAAAGCAACGTCGTCCAGAAGAGCAAAAGTCCAAAGCTGACGGCGTAGAGGGCACATCTAAATCGGTTGCCACCACTACGGAACGAGAACTGTGTCTAGTCAAGAGGAACAGGCTTAAGCGGGAGGCAGTGTTACCAATGTCCATACCACCGAGAGGGAACTGTGCCTATTCGGGACGAACAGGCTTAAGTGGGAGGCAATGTTACGAATGTAACTGATAGGTTTAAATTAACTTAGTTTAATTTCCGTTAATTTAAAAATTTGAATTGTAACGTAAAGTTTTTTTTACGCAGTTACTTTTATTTAAGCAACAACAACTACCACGTAGAATTCTCTTCATCATTCTAGTTCATGGTAGAATAAGAAAAGGTAGCAGCAATACACAGCTGACTGAACTGGGTTGTAACGTTGGTGTCAAACTTCATATGACATTTTATACATTTATTTCTATTTCGATGTACATTAGGGACATATATTTTTTGAGAAAAAAATATAATATTCGAAAAAAAACAAACACTTCTTCATATCAATGATATGTAACCTCCTCCAAGTTCGAACGGTAAGCCGCGCATTAAATCCCCGCCTGTAGAGGCGATACAACGTTTGTTAATATGCGAGGTATTTTGTTAAAATTTAAAAAAATAAAACCCTAATAAACATGTGCTTCTTTGATTTCTAAAACAAAACATTGAAACAGCTTCTACTTTTTCTATGAATTTCCAGCGACCCCAAACTTGTCTGCAAGAATTCTACTTTCTGCGAGAATTTATGCATTTAGTGGAATGATGTGGAAACATAAAAATTGAAAATGTAACGAATTTTCTTTTGTTTGTATATTTTCATTCATTTTTTTCCAAAATATTCAAACAAATGTGAAAAATTATTAATTTTTTAAATTCCAATAATTTATAGACATTTGTTTGTTTTGTTTACAAATACAACTGGCAGTAACGTTACAAACAAAAACAAATTCCTTTGTGGTTGTTGTTCGAGTTGTATTTGTTGTAGTATTAACTTTACCTTATATTTGTTCTACCATGATTCTAGTTCTTACTTTACCTTTTATTAATGTGCTTTTGTTTGTTTTTCCATAATCATGTAATTATCGTTTAGAGGCAGTTTACACTATCTATCAATTTCATATGACACGAAATAAAAACATTCCATATCTACCCACGGATACAATGTGGAGACGTAATTTTATTATGTTTTTGTTGGGGTGGACGCACAGAATAAACGGCGTAAGGAAAATCTCTAATATTATTAGTGAATATTTAACTATGGTAAATTTCATGTCATATGACATTTGCATATAGTGTAAACTACCCCTTAGTTTGCTATCCTTGTATTTCTTGCATTTGTTTGTTGTTGTAATGACGTCATTAGTGTGCTTGTCCACTTGTATTGATCTTCGCCCATGTATGTGAGTATGGTTGTTCGCTTATAGCTATATTACATTAGGTGTATTTCATGTGTATGTTTTGCATTTTTTTACATCTACATGTTGTACACATAGTGTGATCCATATAAAAAATTTCATCTATCAAAATGATGTGTGAACCCATATGTAACTTTTTCGTTTTAGAGCCCTTCCTATTTTTGTATGTACAATAAATAGAAAACAGCTGATTTGTTTGTTTTGATGAAAGCAAAAATTTGCAAAATTTGCTGAAAGAAATAATTTCTTAAAGAAACTTAAATAAATCGATTTGTTAAAGGATTTGTTTACATTTATAGGTTATGTCACACAAAAAACATATACTGGTGTAATAGCAAAAATTATAAATCATATGTAAAATGTCATTTTTCGCACACACAATAAATTACACGAGGACAAAGAAATTCAAAACATACACATGAAATACACGTAATGTAATACAGCTATTAGTGCGAATGTGCGTCTGTGTGTTCGTTGCACAGATTCGAGGTGTTACCAGATGTTCTGGATAACTCTCGAACAGGGAGATTTTGGATACAGGTGGAAGCAGCAAAGGCGAGTTGGTTGTGTTTTAAGCGTTGAACAGATCGGTTAAAGAATAGCTGCGTGCTAACTAGAGACAAGCTGTATGCTTAGGCCGTCATCAGACCATCTGCTTTTTCACATGTATGACATCAGCTGTTCTGTATATTAGTATACCCAAAGTGACAACATACATGTGAAAAAGCAGATGGTCTGATGGCCGCCTTAGTAATTAAAGTCGGTTCCGAATAAGTGTAATAAAGTAAATAAAGCATTGTAGAAACGTAATCTGAAACGAACCCTGTTTTATTTGTTACATATCGTACTGTGGAATAAAACAACGTCTACACGGAGATTAGATAAACCTAATTCCGTAACAATATGTACCTTAATTGGTCCATATGACCAAAACAGGCTGCCAATGAAAGCAATGAAGACAACTTTAACCTGTTTTGGTGCTATGAACCAATTAAGGTATGTCATAGGGCAAATACCGCCTTGGACCCTAAACACACAATTTCAACAGTAAAGCAGAGAGGAGACTCTGTTGTGGTATAGCGTTGTATGAGTGCTTCCGGTGTAGGAAATCTTGTCTTTATCGATATCGAAAATTTTGACATTTTACATTACAAAAAAAAGTTGCTTTGTTGTAGCAATTCGCCGTTGTTTCTACCTATTTAATTGTATCATGAATAGGCCATAACAAGAAAAAATGAATAAGCTGTTAGCTGTGGCCATGTGGAGTAAGAAGGTGTTAAGCGGGGTACACGCGATCAGTTTTGACTGTCGATTTTTCGGAAATATCGATAAATGTCAAACTGTCTCGCAACCACAAAATATTTTGTGGTTGCCTGATGACTGACAAAAATGAACGGCCACACTGGTCAAAACTGATCGTGTGTACCCCGCTTTACATAAAAACATACCGAACGTTACATTTGGTCACAATAATGTATTATTCTGAATTGCTTGTTTACATTTTGTATGCGTTTTATTTCACAATAATCATGGTACAATTAGAAAGGTAGATGCCTCAGCCCAGCTGATCGAATCTAAAACGTCAAAAAACTAAGAATTCGCCATGAAAAATCAAAACAAAAAACCATATGATTCGGTAAGTAAGAGATAGCATATCTACACTTTATAGACAAACAGAAGCGATAAAAAGAGACAACAAGAGACCATTCGGCGAAAATTTTGACAGTTTACATTACAAAAAAGTTGCTTTGTTGTAGCAATTCGCCGATGCATCTACCTTTCTTTTTGTACCATGACAATAATGAATTTTGAGAACTAGTGTGATAACCAGCTGTTTTTGCCGCTGTACCTGTATTATTGTGCCATGGTTGTGGCCTACCTTATACATTATTATACCATGATTGCAAGAACCATGGTACAATAATTCATAGGTAGGCCAGGTATGAGAATCGCCAAAAAAATACAACCCTGTCGTTATGGCTTAAAACGTCAAAATTGTTTTGATGACTGATAACGGATGAGTAAACAAAGAAGAAGAAGAACGAAATGTTGAAATGAAAACAAAACAGAGTTGAATTTTTTGATCAATAATTAATATCAACTCTGCATGTCAACACGGCTTTGACAGATTAAGCCATAACAAAAAAAAATTGTAATCAGCTGTTAGCTGTGGCCTACCTAAGAATTATTGTACCATGGCAAGAACATTTTACTTTCGAAGTTATCGTACAGAGTAAGAAACGTACCAAACGTCAAATTTGGTCACAATAATGTATTACTGTGAATTGCTTGTCTACATTTTGTATGTGTTTTTATTCACAATAATGAATTTTGACAACTAGTGTGATAACCAGCTGTTTTTGCCGCTATACCATGATGAAATTATAAGGTGGCGTAAAACGGCCAGCTGATTGGTTTCAATCTGTCAAATATTTTGTTATTGTGAATAAATTGTATGAAAACGTAAACAAACATTTTGACATATTGAAGAATTTTCGTCCAAAATAGAGTTGTTGTTGTGCTACTTACGTGACCTGTTAAATAGAACTTGCGCTATACCTGTATTCAAGATCTATTTATAATTTCATCATGCCTGTATTACATGATGAAATTATAAGGTGCCAATATAAGGGTCAAAATAGAGTTGTTGTTGTGCTACTTACGTGACCTGTTAAATAGATCTTGCTGTATTATTGTGGCATGGCTGTTGCCTACCTTATACATTAGGTGTTTTTGTTTACGTACAATTTGTTACTGGATGTAGTTCGTTTACTCTACAGTACCATGCAAAAGACCTTACTAGGCGTTTACACTAGACAGTTTGTCTTCAAATACAACTCTGATTTACTAACACATACGTACATTTGTCGTTTGTCTCCCAGCTGTCCATCATTCTTTCACAGACAGCCGGGTTAACAAAATGTTGACATTTTTGTAAAAATGTGTGAGATAGTAATTGAAATGTGTTGAAAACAAAAGAACATGAACAAAACAAAATATGTGAATGGAAAACAAAAAGAAATCGACGATTTTCATTCATAATTTTACAGCTGTTTTTGCAGGTGTCTGGACGCCTACGTCATAAAGGCAAGTTTTGGGATTTTGACAACCAATACATGAAGTCAACTGTCCTGTCATTTGTAAACGCAGGGTTAGTCGATTACAAGAAGTTACTGGACTTGTACAAATTTGTACAAATTATTGAGTAAACGAACAGACCTATTATTATACCATGCTTGCAAGAACATTTTACTTTCGAAGTTATCGTACAGACCTAATAGCGTGGAACGTTTTCAATTTGTTCGGTTTTGATTATTTATCGTTTGACACACACAAAAGTGACATACGTTGAAGTTAAAGTTGTTCTCCAAGAAAAGTTCGCATAAAAATGCAATAAACGCGGTAAAATTTTTTTCTTCATAGAATTTATACAAAACATTTAATAAACGCTCGTCAGGATGAGTAGTAAGGAAGATGGCTCCGATGACCGGATGTATGAATATCTGGAGAAATATTTTGGGCACAAGGAATTCAAGTCAGATTTGCAGAAAAAGGCCGTGAAAAGTGCCGTAAAAAGTGAGTACAACAGAAGAAGAAGAAAACAATTGATGGATAATGTTTTATGAATGTTTTGAATTATTGTGTTATTGTTTTTTCTCGCCTCGCAGAGAAACGCGATGTATATGTTAGTATGCCCACTGGCTCGGGAAAGTCCTTGTGTTTTCAACTTCCCGGCTTAATGTGTGATGGACAAGTGACAATTGTGTTTTCACCTTTGCTTGCTCTAATCAAAGATCAGATCGACCACTTAGGCAAGTACAAGATACAAGCCGACTCATTGAATTCAAAGATGGGTGTTAAGGAACGTGAACGAGTTGTTAATGATTTGAAATCTGTCAGACCTAATATTAGATTCCTATACATTACACCTGAACAAGCAGCCACAGCAGGATTCCAAGATATATTGGCACATATGGTAAAGTATGATAAAGTTGCCTACTTTGCAGTTGACGAGGCCCATTGTGTCAGTCAGTGGGGTCATGACTTTAGACCAGATTATCTTAAATTGGGCCAGCTTAGATCTAAGTATCCATCCATAATATGGTTGGCATTGACTGCCACAGCTTCAAAACAAGTTCGCGAAGACATATTTAAGCAGCTGAGGTTGAACGAACCCATAGCAAAGTTCATTACTCCGAGTTTTCGCAAGAATCTCTTCTATGATGTGGTCTTTAAAAATTCCATAGAGGATGACTTCCAACATTTGGCTGGTTTTGCCAGACATTGTCTGGGTGACGAAGAGGAATTTGAAAAAGTTGCACCTGCCAAGCGTGGTTGTGGCATCATTTATTGTCGTACTCGTGAAAATGTAGAACGTGTTGCAATGGGGGTGACACGACAAGGCATTAGTGCTATTGCCTATCATGCCGGTCTGAAAGGTTCAGAACGTGTAGAAGCCCAAGAGAAATGGATGTCTGGCGAATGTGCCATCATTGTGGCGACCAACAGTTTTGGCATGGGGGTGGACAAACCTTCGGTTCGATTTGTAATACATTGGGATGTACCACAAAATGTGGCTGCTTATTATCAGGAATCCGGTCGCGCTGGTCGTGATGGCAAAAAATCATATTGTCGCCTGTATTATGGTCGGGAAGATGCTCGTTCAATACGTTTCCTTTTGCAAAATGACATAAATCGATCGCGTTCATCTTCCTGTTCGGGTAAACAAGAAATGGCTGAAAGGGCAATGAAGAATTTCGATGATATTGTATCCTTCTGTGAGATGATGCAGTGCAGGCACAAACTATTTTCCGATTACTTTGGAGATCCAACGCCCCAATGTGAAGATCGATGTGATGTATGCAAAAATCCAAAGAAAATGGAAAAGGCTTTGTTAACGTTTCAACGATTATGCATGGATAGTGTGTTTAAGACCGGTATTTCTCTAGAGGATAGTTCGGATTTGTATGAAGGTAAGTGAAGACGTGGAAGGAGGTGGACATATAATTAGTTCCGCTTTTAATTTAGGTGGTCGTGCTGCTTTGAAGAGAGCTGCTGATGATTACGAAGACGATGATGATGACGAAGGTGGGTCTGGTGGTGTAAGCCATGCTCAGCTGGCAAAGAAAGCTAAGAAAGAAACAGAAGATTTTATACGCAAACAGTTTCAATTGCGGAAATGCTTGGATGCTGCTCGAGAATTGGAACAAGAGGCCGGCACTGAAATTACACGAGTTCATCAAGCTCAAGCCACTACAACTAAGGTAGCGGGCTTAAAGATATCAATGCGTGAAAACTACTTGACAGCTCTAGTTGAAGCTTTGAAAAACAATGTAAAAGAAAGTGAGGAGGATAAGCCCAAAAGTTATTTAGTGCAGAAAGATTTTGAGGCAGTAGCAGCTGATATAGAATACGAATGTTTTTCCAAGCAAAAAGTGGCCAACATGTATCGACATTCAGTGGCCAAAGAACTCTCAACAATTAAACAGTTAACCTCCAAGAAACGACTGATGCCCATACTCTTGGATTATGTACCAAGACCAGAGAAGAAGAAAAGTGTTTGGAATGGTGGTAGTGTAGAATATTTTGAACGCAAACTTAAGGAATTAGAGGAGCAGAGACCGAAATCCAACGATAAGAAAGAAATACCCAAAGCTCTTAAAGCCCCCAAGAGCTATAAACATGAGACCGGGAAACAAACAACCATTGGTTCATTTTTCTCAAGGAGTAAAAGTAAATCCGACGAAGAAGAAGATGAGACATCACTTTCTTCCATATCCGATGAGAAGGAAATGGAGGAAAAGTTCGATATTAAGAAAATCAAAGAAGAATGGTCTGATGTGGAAAGCAGTGAGTCAAGTCTGGATCATAAATTATCGCTAAAAAGTGAATCTAAGGATGGCGAGCTAAAACAAGAAAGCAACGAAGACAATTTAGAAAATCTCATTTCTAAAGAACAAAAGCTCAAACAGGAAATTGAAAAACTAGAAAAAGAAGAACTGGAGGCAATTAGCAGTGGTGACAGCATTGATAAATATGACACCAAGGAAAACAATGATTACAACACAAGTTCAAAAAGCTCGAATTCAATGTCTTATGATAAATATGGCACACATGTCAAATCAAAGAGGACATCACATTATATCCGTAGTTCGCGAGATAAATATCAGAGTCACATTATTTACAAAACTAGTGAAAACAATGACAATATTGCAGAGCAGGACGAAGATGATGACGATGAAAATCAGCAGTCAAACGATGATGACGATGATAATCCCAATTTGCATCCAGTATCTAAAGAAATTGAAAAAATTTTAAGCGCAAGTGAAAAGAAAACTTTAGAAGCTGCAATCTCTTCAAATAAGGAGAAATCATCTAAAGATAGGTCGTCTTCCAAATCGGAAACTAAATCATCCTCTTCATCTTCAGGAACATCAGCTGACAAATTAAAATCATTCGAACAAAGTTCAACATCACACAGAACCACCAGCAGCAGCAGCACTTTGACTTCATCAAAAACAACTTCAAGTTCATCTTCCTCCTCCCGCTCACATTCAACATCAAATGTTTCAAGTTCCTCTATGGCTAAATCTCAATCACAAAATCACAATCAACGAGAATCTTCGTCCAATGCAAAAAATCTTGCCTCAACATCTTCCTCATCAACTTCAAAATCACAATCATCACAAAGTGAACGTCATCAGGCCTATAAACAAAAGACCGATGTTAGCAAAACTGTTGTTGACTACTTAAATCCTTACTATAAGCGTAAAATTGCTACCAAAGAATTGTTTAAAGTTCTCGCCAAGCGTATAACCACACGTGTTATTGATGGTAAATTGGGTGAGTAATCATTATTGAATAGAAATAGTTAAAGATTTGTTTAAATTAGTTTCCAATATTAGTTGGTATGGTTCAGATATGTTGTAAGGTTCAGATTTTATTTTTTATTCCCTCAGTTTGATACAAGGCATTTCGACCAGGTAGTGGCATCGACATATTTCTAATATGTTATTTCAAAAGTTTCTTTATGTTGTGGTCGAAATTACAACAAAAATATTTTTTATAAAGGGATTTGACACTTCATATTCGAACAGCTGGTGTGATACCATTACCTTCGCACTACGCGAACAAAATTTTCTTTAAAATGTAAAATTTAATACTTTCTCCTATGGACAGGAGTTCATTTCGGTAACATATTTTTTAAATAATAAATTTTTCACTTAGTAGCCGGCCTTTAACAAGGGAATTTTCGCAACTTCAGAGGCCCATATCTCGGGAAGTTTAGACTTTCGCAACAAATGTTATATATATTTGTGATCAGGGTGAGAGATCTACCTGTGAAAAAAATTCATCCCGATCCGAGCTTAGTTTGTAAACTTGTCTTATGTCATAAATAATAAAATATAAAAATAATGAAGGACTGCCTTTATGGTCTGCTTAGGTTATGGGATGAGTAGCCACTTGTGTGACTGCGACATTCGTAGAACTTCCGGTCAATTGTGATCATCCAAAGATATAAGTAAGGGTTGGAGTAGAGTACATATATGATAAGAGAGTGAGGGGAATACGAAGAATGCAAAGAAGAAATAGAATGATGTAATTTATGTAAGATGTTGTAGAAAGTTGACATTTATAAGGAATTTTTAGAGTGGTGATGGTTGGAAATCCGTCGGGGAAGGAGTTACATATCCAAGTTTCGCCGTCCCAGCTCCCAGGTTAGATCAAATTTGTGAGAGTGGGTCGATTCCTCACAAGGCATGTAGGTATGAGAACAGGAGTGTGGCCTTCCCCGTACCATGCTCCTATCTAACCGTGTACATGTATGTCTTCATTACTTCTATTAGAAGATTAAATTTAAGCTCTTCCTACCTACTATGCACATCCCCTAGGAAAAGGTGAAGTCGTGAATGCTTTGTCCACAAACCAGATCTGCATTTTGAAGCTCCAGCAATTTTAGTACGCAAAATTAGCTTAACAGCCTAAACAATGAAATCTCCCGATTTCTTTTTATGGCGGTTAATAACCATGACGACCTTTTGTAGGAAGGCGTTGCCGAACTGACGGTCGCCTTTATATACCATCACAGAAACAATGACACTCCGAAGACCGGTTTTGACTAGCAACCAGTGACATTCGCTAAATCTCCCGTCGGGGTCAGCTCTGCGATGATTGCCACTCGAAGGTCGTATGCGGGCATCATTGGGACCGGTCTGACATAAGGTTTGTAGCGCCCTTGTGCATGTGCCTTGAAGGTCGCTTTTCCGGGGAGTATTCTGCCTTCTTGGTATTGGGCTTATTCTACTTGAGCTTCCTGGGAGGGCAGCTGCATAGGAGGTCGATCGTGGACGAAGATTGAACCCGTATCTCGTTTGGTTTAGCGGTAGATTATTTAGCCTTCGTGTATTACTAAAGTTCCTAGTCTGTCAATAGCCACCATCACCAAAGTCTGCTGAACCCAGGCAAGGATGCCACCAAGGATGGATCCTTTCGACTGATTTCACTTTTGTCACCCATAGCAAAGACCCATGCATATTTTTTGTCGATCATCAGTATGGAACCGACAATCTCGAGACACACTGTTTTGAGGACATCGAGGACCTACTGAAACGTTGAATAACCAACTATGTGAGGACGGTGTCATACGTAAAGAAGACCATGCTTCATAGAGTGAAACAGGGTAGTCCATTAAGGCGAGTGATATATCCGAACCTTTAACCTAAATACACCTTTCCTGTATTTACTACAACCCTCCAGACATCACAAAGATCGTAACGTATGCGGACGATTGGACAATCATGGCGGCGTCGAACCGTCGTTAAGAAGATTTGTAAATGTTTATACACTTATCTAGATCTTGCTGTTTCCGTCCTATTGGTGCTTCGGAGATATTCGGAAGCATAACCTTTCTAGATCACACTATTCCACTTCTGACGTAGTCTTCCCCAGTCTTGTCGGTGGCAAACTTAATGACAAGTTCATCGTTGTTCTTTATTCTCTACTCTCCCATCGGAGGATCGACGTTCTGTTTCTCGACTAACATCATCCGGTATTCTTCCCAACTCATTTGGTATCTCAGTAACAGTTACAGCTGCCAGTTTACTATCTTCCCAATTTGAGCAAATGACCTCATCTGTCTGAATAAGAAAATCTCCCGATTCCTTATTATCGCAGCTAATAACCTTGAATCCCTTGTATAGAGCTGCCTGGACGAGCCGTACGTAGCTCTGGTCCACCACGTCCCTAAGATGGACTTTTACCAGCAACCAATAACAACCGCTCATGCCTTGTCGAGGATCGCTGGCACAACTCGTCGCGCTGTACTGTCAACATGCTTTGTGTTAGACAAGCATGGTTTCTGCGAAGAGCTGAGCCTATTCGGGCTAAAAATGATGATCAAATCCTCAAAATACCTAAAATGGTGGTATGGGAGCTATAGAAAAAAATGGACCCATATTGGTTTTGGTTTCATATTCATGTATAGTCATACAAATCTGAAAAGTGTGCAAAGTTTTAGTTTGATTGGTCATCCGCGACTGTGTGGGAAATGAGTTACTAGATTTGAACTAAACAGAGTCAGGGATGGAGAAGTTGATGCACTTTTAGTAGAAGTGAAGACTGAGGGTTCCAAGGCATCCACACCTTCACCTGTAGAAGATTTATTTTCGGTGTTTTTGTTTTTTATCGTATATCCATGAGATATTAATTAGTGAAGGGACTGAGGTCGACCGCGGAATAGCCTCCTTACCACTTGAAGGACTTGACTATTTGTTGTTGTTGTAACAGCATAGAAACCTGCGAAGAAGCATAGGGTTGATGCTGGGTTGACAGCCGCTAGCCGAAATACATGGTTTCGGGTCAATCCGGTAAGAAAGAACCAGCTGTCGTGGGATTGATTTGATTACTACGACTAATCGTTGAGGCCTCCGTTCAAATACAGTTGGTACCCCAAAGTGTATTGTGGAATAGTCAATTCACTTTATAGGCTCGCGACTAGATCGCTTCTTCTTATTCAACAGGGCAGTATGTTACAAGCTACATTTCTGAATGCTATGCTACATTTTCGAAACCTGAATTTCGAATCCAATCATTTTTTAAGTCAGATTATAGATATTCGACAATTACATCGATTGCCTTGCAACACTGCATTTACGAACTAAGCGTAGTATAAGCTAACGTCTAGCACATAGGCTGCTGACTGCCAATGCTATTTTCGTTATGATCTGGGGTTGGAATAAGGTCGCTGGCAGACAGTAATGACAAACCTTGTTAGCCTCAAACATACCCTGAGGACTGCAACAGCGTGCCTCCACATGACACCAGCAGATAATCTTCATGAGACGGCGAAGAACTGTTGTCAGTCCAGTATCTGCTTGGGTGCTATCGCCACGAGCATAATCATCGCAGTGTTGTAAGAAGTCTCTTTACCAACCATGCTTATCACAACGATCTCAATGATCTGTAAGGGGAAGTCCAAGGTTACACCTATCTTTGACAGTTTTGCTGCTTTGTATACACAAGAAGTTTATTTGTGTGAGTAGAGCTTGCTGCAAAAATAATGGCCGATTCTTTATGGTCGCCTCTAGTTCAAGTTGTAGAAATTTTTATTGAGTTCGTTCCAGAAAAACCAGAATCAGATACTTGAATTTATATACCAATCAACATATTTTAGCTACAACTACAATTTATATTTGATCAACTTTGTTTTATTCGAACACCGAAATAAATAATCAGCCTTATTCTGAACGTAAACTCGTAAGTTTTCTCACTCTCTCCTTCAAGATAGTTTACATTTAGAAGGGTTGAATATTGCATTTAAAACCAACATTTTGGATTTCAACTAATCATATAATCTTTTTCTTCGGTATTTTCTTTTCAGCCGTTGCCGATTGCAAAGGATATATTCGTGACACTTTTCATAAGCTCAATATGATTGCCGAAGACTCTGATATTGATAAGCATTTTCCAGTGGCGTAAATACCCTGGGCTATTGTTGGCCTATATCACTATCACTTCTCTTCCAATTTTCTTTTGAATTATTATTGCTATGATTGATTATCTTCCTACATATGTTTTTCTGTTTTAAGAATTTACTTTTAGTCATAAATGTTGTATTTTTTAATCATTTTTAGATATACTATATACCTACCTACCTATACGCTCACGCGTGTTGTATACGCATCAATTTGCTTCACTGCTATCCCCCCCATTCTCCCATTCTACACATTGTTTTGTTTATGAAAATTCGTTATTGATTTTCAAAGATTTTTTAACTATTTTTATTGATGTTGTATTCAGATTTACAAACTTTTACATTACTTTCTTTTTTTAAATATGCAATACAGTACCATTTAATTGTCAATATGTTCGTATGCAGATATTGGTATTGCTAAGAAATGAAGTGCTTATAACAATTAATTAAATACCAATTATAACATACATCAACATATACTTATACATCAACTATGTTTTACATAATGTAAATTACAAAAATAAATACACACATATATATATTTTAATAAAAGCATATTTTCATATATGTAAATGTCGTGGCAATGAATTGTTTTCTACTTTTTTTATTTTAGTGTTTCTGAGCACCGTTAGACGTGTTTATACATGAAAACTTAAATGTATGGATATTATGCATCCTTTCCCACGAAGGGGTTATGAAGTTTTATAAGTACCCAGTTGTTCAATAAATAGCAATTGTCTACTTTGACATAGGCATGTAACTAGTTACTCATTGATCCTAGTTACTTTACACCCAAAAATGGCACACAAAATAGGCTATAGCCTGCTTTTGTCACTGCAAATGGGCTTCCCTACCTATCATGTCAATTAGCTAGTTACTGGTAATGCGGCGTGTAATATATTGACTATTTTATAGGCTACCGATGGATAGTGTAATCGACAATGTTTCTCTCTTGTAATCTCTTTTCAACATTATTTCTTCTTTAACAAAATAGAAAAATGTTCTGTCATTTTGTTTATTCGTAATTACAAAAACTTATTGATGTTGTGACAAAATTGAACATGCAAAAAGAACGTGCTAAGAGCTAAATCATAGAAAGGATGAATAATTTAAGAAGAATATTTATGGTAAGTATTGATACATATCTTGACACAATTCATTATCGCGTAATTTCATTAAACTTCTATACATTTTATTCCAGGAACTTTTGAATGATCTGAAGAACCCACGAGAAAAACATTCCAAGGACCAAATAAACATAAGTCGCTGTATCAAGTAGTCATACACTAGTTCCAGTATCAAGGATCAAGATCTATAAGTATACAAGATTATATTGTCCTTTGTAAAATAGATTCACTCCTTGTAATAAAAAAAAATAATAAATTTCTGACTACCGAATTGACTGGTTACTGGTAGTGCAGTGAAGGGACAATTGGGTTTCCCAAGACTATCGATTTGGGTGGTTGCTGGTAATGCAGTGGGGGACAATAGACCCCTTCCTATGACATCCCCATGTTAAATTCACCAGTATATAACATTGCGAGTAGATTGGGTGGTAACTAGGGGTGTTTACCAGTAGCCAGCAAAATTGCTAGATATTCCCTAGTTACCCGAACAACTGGGTAGTTATCGTTAAGTTTGTATTAGTTTTTAATGAGTGATTTGTCGCAGAAGTGTCATCCTCTATGTTAGATCCGTCTGTGTAAATTTTTAGATCGTAGTTTCCAGTCCTGGCACCTCTGCTTACAATAAATCGCTTAATCACGTCGAATGTTTTAACATTCGCATGGTCAAAGTGTGAAGATCGCCACGATCCAGACTGGCATAGCGTAAACGCACTCCCGCTCAGAGACTTTAGATCTGCTGACAGGAACCCACTTTCCTTGGAGTGAGGACACGAGTAGGACCCATACCCCAAAGGAGTTGGCATTTGTTGACAGGCTAGTAATCTATCATAGAGTCTCGACAGACTAGGAACTAGCGTAGTTGCTTATGCAGATGACGTAGTAATTCTGATTAGTGGGATATTTCGGTCTACGTTGTCCGAACAAATGCAAGGAGAACTTGCCTATCTCTCATGCTGGGCTCACATCAACGGCCTGGCCTTGGTGTGAATCCGGCAAAGACAGAGCTGGTGCTATTTACCAGAAAAGGGAAAACCATCGAGTTCGTACCGCCAACACTGGATGAAGTGCAGCTGAATCTCTCTACTGGGGCGAAATACCTGGGAGTGGTTCTTGACCATCGTCTCAGATGGAAAAGGAACTCAGAGGAGCGCACTAAGAGTTCGCAAAGATCGTAAATCCAGGAACACGTTCAGATCAGAGTGAGGAGTGCCAGATCGGAGTTGTCGAAACCATTTTCACATTTGTTAACTATCACATCAGCCAAGATCACCCATATACGTTAACGTGACTACAACAACAACAACAACATATTTTCTCCTTTTTCTCATCTGCCGTGGTTTGTGAAAGGAATGGCTCGCTCAGAGAGACTAATGCCAATGGTGAGCAAAATAGGAAAAGAGAAAATTTAAGGGAGGATTAATATTTAATTTTTCTTGTTGTTTCATTACATATTTAAACATTTTTAAGCACTAATGTTACATAAAATCGTGCTACAAATGAATTATTAAAAAATTATTACAAAAAATACTTAAACGTCCAAGTGTTTTTGAATTAATTAAATTAAGAGTATTTTACAGAAACCACCAGTGGATGGCCGTGCACACCATTGCTAATGCACAAAATATTTTGAGCACCACCGTATCACATTAACGTCGCACGTTTTGAAAATAATAAGAAAATATTGTATTGTGACTTTTATCAATGGTGAGCAAAATAGGAAAAGAGAAAATTTAAGGGAAAATTGATATTTAATTTTTCTTGTTGTTTCATTACATATTTAAACATTTTTAAGCACTAATGTTACCTAAAATCGTGCTACAAATGAATTATTAATAATTATTACAAAAAATACATAAACGCCCAAGTGTTGTTGAATTAATAAAAGTAAGAGTATTTTACAGCAGCCACCAGTGGATGCCCGTGCACACCTATGCTTTTATGGAGATAATACATTACGAATGATTGGCTTTGTAATCGTAGAATATAGTTAATCTACATTAAGAAAACAGAAATAAATGTTGCCTACTTTTAGGAGTAATAATACAACCAGCACAGTAACATCCACCTGAGCAAGTACTGCAAGCGATTGTATTGCCGTACAGGAAAAATCTTTGTCTCCTCAATAGAGCTGGCAAAAAATCGATGGCACTATCGATAATATCGATTATTATTTAAAAATTCAATATCGATAGATAGTTTTGCCTATCGATATAATCGGAATAAAAACCCCTAACCTGAAATCCATTGAAATAAATAGAAATTTCGCTGCTTTTCGGTTATGTGTGTGTAAGAAAGTAAGTCCGTAGTCACACGTACACATTTTTCGGTAAAATAAATGGTCTATTCCAGTACTGTAAGAATCTACTAATTTTTACTATTTTTTCCGATAATATAAAAGAAAAAATGTTATCGTAGTAAAAAAGAGTAGGTTCTTGCAGGTTCTGGAACAGAGCAAAAATGTATTTTTTATAAAATAAAAGCAGTTGTTTATTCTCCTTTACATTTCTGTGAACTACTTTTGCATAATTTCAATAAAATCATTGACATTTCCGCCATTTCCATCTCCAAATTATTGGCGATGACAACTTAACGATAATATCGATAGCAATCGATATTTTAAAACATTATATCGAAAATATCTAATGTTGGGAATATCGATGGTTTGCCACCTCTACTCCTCAAGCAGATGGTCGGTCCACTGATGAAATAAGGGGCACCCTGTTGCAGTTCTCATTGCGGGGTTTTTATAGTTTTGAATATAGTTCCATCTCGATACATTTGGTGTGTCTTTTACTTACTAAATGTAGCTGAAACAATTTTTTTCAACAACTTTTCTTTTATACAACTGTCAAAAGTTGAAACATTTGTAATAATTATTACAAATTATCGAGTACGCAGACACAGCTAATATGTTCTTGATTCTCTATCAAATAGGAGATCAGTCTTTTACAAATGACATCAGGGAAGGTGCTTGATCAATACGAAAATTTCAGTAAAGGCTAGTTTAGTAACACAAATAAAAAGAAGCAAAAAAAAAAAAATCAACATAGATCCAACTTGAGGTATAGCCCCCATAGAACGGTATCCCCTGATTTCTGGCATTTTGGGGGTCTTGGCCACATCTTTCAATGAAATTGGCTAAAATTTGGCTATCGTTATTCCCTAGTGTTAGAAAAACTTTTTTGAATTGGTCCACGTTTTGATAAGAGTTCCCATATAATGGTACCGCCCGATTATCGGAATTTTGAAGGTTTTACATAAATTATTAATTCGAAATATTTGAAATGTCATTTAATATTTCCTAGAGGTAGGCTGCCACCAGTTGTCGATTAATGTAGGTCCACCCTTTCATGTTGTCCCCATAAATCGGTACCTCCCAATATTCGGTATTTTTAGGGTTAATCAACAAAATGGCTGAATTTTTCAAATATATCGTACTTTACACGATATGTTTTTTACATATGAGTTGTCACTTTGCGTATACATTTTGTATGGTGTTATACGTTTTGTATAGTGTTATTTTTGTTTGACGAGATGTGGCTTTGTTTTTAAATTGCTTACTTAGACCATAGTAGCATCTGTTGGCCAATACAATTATTCTTCTTATTTCACAACTGATGTTGTTTGTTGTGTTTATGGTAGTGCCGAGATAGACAAAGTCTTTAACTACCTCAAAATTGTAGATACCGCACAATGTATCTTCTATATATTTAAAAAGCTGAAATGTATCACCTCCACATTTGAAAAAATTACAAAAACACCCTGAAAGTACCCTTAGTACTTCTTGACCATCGTCTCAGATGGAAAAGGAACACAGAGGAGCGCACTAAGAGGGGTCTAGTTGCACTCTACTCCTGTAAGAACTCCACACTGGTTGTATATGATGTCTCGTTTGGTGGTCCTGAATAGCAAGTCCAATCTGTCTAGGTTAGCTACTGTGCAAAGATCTGCTTCATTTCTTATTACAGGAGCAGTGAGAAGCACCCCTTAGGCAATCGATGGCACTATCGATGATTGGTCTGTTCCAGTACTGCAAGAATCTACTAATTTTTACTATTATTTCCGATAACATAAAGGAAAAAATGTTATCGTAGTAAAAAATTGTTGCTTCTTGCAGGTTCTGGAACAGAGCAATTATCTATTATTTTTTTATTTTTCAATATTTCAATATCGATATATAGTTTTGCCTATCGATATTATCGGAACAAAAACCCCCAACCTAAAATTCATTGAAATAAATAGAAATTTCGCTGTTTTTCGGTTTTGTGTGTGTGAGAAAGTAATCCCGTAGTCACATGTACACATTTTTCGAAAAATTAAAAAGTATTTTTTTCATATTTTTATAAAATAAAAGCAATTGTTTATTCTCCTTTACATTTCTGCGAACTACTTGTGCAAAATGTCAAGAAAAGCATTGACATTTCCGCCATTTTCATCTCCAAAGTAATGGTGTTGACAACTTAACGATAATATCGATAGCAATCGATGTTTTAAAATATTAGCAAAATTGCTCTCTCATGAACATTTTTACCAGAAAAGTAAAGGAACGGAAAAATGGTAGATCTGGCAGCAATGTCAAAAAGAAATATAAAAAATCAATTTTCGTCATGATGAAATAATAAGGTGGCGTAAAACGACCAGCTGATTGGTTTCAATCTGTCAAATTTTTTGTTATTGTGAATAAATTGTATGAAAACGTAAACAAACATTTTGACATATTGTGCTACTTACGTGACCTGTTAAATAGATCTTGATTTTCGTCTTTTATTTCACAGTTTTTAATTTAGTTTTGTCAGATTTCGACTTTTTCTTCTGTTGTTCGTCCATTTTCTTTTTCATTGTGAAATAATCTTCAAACAAAAGTCGAAAAATCAGTTCTGCCATTTTTACCTGCAGAAATTTTGCTGGTAGCCTGTGGTAGAAGAGAAAGCCATTTTCGCTCTCTCTCTCTCCACTCTCACTCTCTTAAAAGTTGCTTCCAGTTTTGCCACTTTTCGGGGTTAAGGAACGCTTTGCAAAATGGTAACAAATGGTAAAAATGGTAACCTCAGGTAAGTAAAGGAACACAGCTTTAATGATTCAACACATTTGAACAAATATAGAACATTTTCTTTCTTATGATTATATGAGACGGTGGTGCAGTGGTAACAGCCAAGATCATCCATATACGTTAACGTGACTACAAAAACAACACACGTTCTCTTTTTTTCTCATCTGCCGTGGTTTAGCAAAGGAAAGACACTCTCAGAGAAACAAATGAACAAAATAATTTGAGCATCAATGAGTGGTAAGCACACTCGCTTTGCACTCTGAAGGTCCGGATTCGCTTCCTAAGTCCGGGAAAGTAAATTCAGTTTTTAGGCAATAGGGGTAGGAAAGAGTATTGAGGAGCTCTTTCCTCTCCGCTCTCTCCCAAAAACTCAATTTACTTTCCCGAGAAATTTTGTGTGTCTAAATCAATGTCGTGCTTTTGTATTGTTAAAGTTACGAAGTTTTTCGGCAATTAACACACACACGAGCCGAACGCAATGAAAAAGCACACAAATGTTTTGATTTGTTTTTGTTTTGCAGCATGCGTGCATGCAAAGTTACTAACACACTGTCAAAAGTTGCAAATATTGAGAATTTGTTGTGCCCTCTTCTTGGTCGGCTGTGGTCTAAATACAGACTAATGGGTACTTTACACGGTATGTTTTTTACATATGAGTTGTCACTTCTCCAATACAAAATGTATATACAAAATGACAACTCATATGTAAAAAACGTATCGTGTAAAGTACCCATAAGTCAGGCAACAAAACATCACATTTTGAAAATGACAAAATTAATGTATGCGGAAATTGCAAAGAATAATTTCTCTAAAAGAGAAGAGAAATAAAAAAATAAATAAAAATATTATAAATAAATAAAAATATTATAAAAGATTAAAAAATAAACAAAAATAAAAAATAAATAGAAAAAAATTACAAAAATATTTTTTTTAATTTCTAGAACGATCGCGAAAATGATCTTCTAGAAGTGCCGCTGGACTGACTTCCAAGACGACACGCCGGCGTGGTTCATTTCTTCACAACGGAGGTCATTTTAGGGTGACTGGGCTACACGCCTAAGTCACTTCCGCGATAGTTTTTGCTTGCATTGAAAAACTAAAAACTAAAATTTTGAATGAAAAAAATGTAAATATGTATGTATTTGTGGAATTTGTTGAACAATACATTGAATTATTTCGGAATGAAGTAGTTCTAAGAAAATAAGAAAATTGTCTATGTTTACAAAACCTTTTTGACATTGTTGTAACAGATTACTAATACATCTACCTTAATAGTTCTCTCTCAAAATAAATGAGAGAGAATTTGGTGGGTTTTTGCTTAGCCTCTCTGAGAGAAAGATCATTTGGTAAACAACGGCGGATGTTTTCTGTTAAAGTTGTTCACCTATAAAAAAGGCTATTCGTTGGACACCCATATTGTTTGTCACATTCGTAACACCTGAGTCTGGCCAGACCCATATAATTATTTACAGTATGCAAAGTTCATATTCGTTCATCCCTAAAAAAATGAATAAAATCGTTATAATTTCATATTTTATGTGCAAATATTAAATAATTGATAGGAATTACCATAACGAAGAAAGATTTAAGAATAAAAAAACAAATTTTTAATTTATTCCGTCATTTAGATATGATATGATTAACTAGATATGATTAACTGTTGCAATTTATTCCCGAATTTTTAACGAAAATAGCTAGTAGCAGTCCTTCTGTAATAATATTCGAGGTCAAATATGAAAATAAATGTTGTCAGCGTTTGGAAATGCAAAGAAAAGTAATCCGAGCTTAGGTAAAGTAAACACATTTTTGGTATGTACTTGGTGAAAATCGCAAGTTTCGTTCTATATTTGACATTAAATGTATTGAAATTTTAGAATACGGTTTCGAAAATCATTTTACGTCGAAAGCTGTGAGAAATTATGAAGAAAATGAAACTGTACAAGTTTTCATACTGTCTGCGTACGACTGAAATTCTACGGTTACTACGAACGAGGGTTATGGCTGCCAAAATTGCGAAAATAATGGTTTTTACTTCTTGAAAATTATATTTCTTTACCGAAGGATCCAAAATGAGTACAAAAATGTCAAAAGAATGAAGTAAATTGTCCAGGAAAGAACGTGGAGTAACCTTTTTAAGAAATTCATTTTTTCTGGGGGAAATTTTCTTCCTTAAAAATTTATTATTCCTCGTAATTTCCGATATGTCTTGACATAAAATGATTTTCGAAACCGTATTCTAAAACTTCAATACATTTAATGTCAAATATAGAACGAAACTTGCGATTTTCACCAAGTAAATACCAAAAATGTGTTTACTTTACCTAAGCTCGGATTACGTTTCTTTGCATTTCCAAACGCTGACAACATTTATTTTCATATTTGACCTCGAATATTATTACAGAAGGACTGCTTCTAGCTATTTTCGTTAAAAATTCGGGAATAAATTGCAATAGTTAATCATATCTAGCACATTTTTCTTAAGTATTTTAAATATTCGTCCGACTTTTTATTCATGCAAAATTTTTATTAAAATTATCGTTATTTTTACATGTTTCTATAGCAGAGGCATTCCAAAAGAAGAATAGAGCAAAAATTTGCGGTAGTTTGCTTTGAAAATCCTTAAAAACTCCAAATATGTATATAGTGCTTATAGGTGTACGAATACGAACTTTGCCACCCACACAGGCGCCATCTATACCTAAATGACGGAATAAATTAAAAATTTGTTTTGTTATTCTTAAATCTTTCTTCGTTATGGTAATTCCTATCAATTATTTAATATTTGCACATAAAATATGGAATTATAACGATTTTATTCATTTTTTTAGGGATGTACGAATATGAACTTTGCATACTGTATATTTTTTAGTAAACTTACCCAACAAAAAAGTTTGGAAGTAGTGCAATGCAGAGTTATGATTTCAATACATCTTTCGATGCAGTCCACACGAGTTATGAAAATGCACTGCGCTCGATACATTTTGGAAGCACTCGCTTAAAGATCCCTAGCCAAGCAAGCCAATTTTTTGATCCCTACAGTCGCAGTCTTTTTTTTCTGAACACAAGAAAGAGCGTTAAAATTCTAAGAATTTGTTTTATAAAAAAATAAAGAAATACAAACTAAAGTTATGAACATTGCTGTTATTCACGAGACGCAAATTACTTTTGAAGTGGAGTTGGAGTTTTTTTTGTAAATCTGAACTGAAGTAGGAGGAGAAATGAAAAACCATTTGGATGATGAAGCAATATCAATTTCGATGTCATAAAAAGCAGAGTAGAGGAAGTAAACTTAGTTACGATCAAATTTAATGGAGAGTTTTTATAAGTTGTGTTAATGTAATAAAGTTAATATTCTTGTTTTACACGAATAAGCAATGTATTTGATTTATTTTGGGATATTTGCAATGGCTTGCATTTTATAACATCTTTAGACTGCATTTAAAATCAATCCAAAACACTACATCAAAGGCTGTGATTTGGATCGAAAATGGAGTGCATCCTAGCTGTGTGCCGTGGAAGCAAAATGGAGTACATCCTCGCGCTAGGTGAATTCATCGGAAAAGATGTACTCCAGCGGCAATTGTTCTAGTCATTTAACTGCATCCGCGGATGCAAACATTTTTCTGGGACCTCATCGAATTCAGAATTTAGGGAGGATTAAATACGATATCCTTGAATATATGAGCATTATCAGTATCAGCATTATTGTTTCTGTGCTGTTGTAAATTTTGCAAATATCTGCAACAAAAAAACATAAACATAAATTTCAAAATATGAAAAAATATGTATTTCCACGCAATTGGGCTAAAACCCAAGCTATTCAAAAAAATCGACTTTTTTGCAATTTTCGACTTTTGATGAAAAATTTAAATATGCGATAAAAATTTAATCATAATTGTTAGAATCATATAAAGTCAGGGATTTATTAGGAATATAGTAAGAGTATTTTCGCAATCAAAAACCAAGGGGTTGGCATGTAAGGGTACACCAATATTACCCTCCAAAGTTTTTGGCACTTTTAAAAGAACGCCCGATTGCAGGAAAACTATACGTTTTAGAGAAAAAAGTTATTTTTAAAAAATGCTTAAAAAGTCTCAAAAATATAATTATCGTAAACAATTTTAAGTTTTCTCGCAAAAAAAGTTCTCGGCGCTAAGTGGGTTAATCCCCAAATATGTTCCTGTTTTGTCTAAAATATATCATAGACAACCAGAGACATTCGATAAAGCAATCAAATGTAAAATTTGTATTGCTTACTCCATCAATTTTACTGTAATCTTAATATTTCATTGGGTGTATGTACACTTTTTCCCTATTAATTTTTTAATTTTTATAGAATTTACCGTTATTCGTATTATGGAATATATTTTTGTTGTATGTAATATTGTTTACTAGGGATATGAAACAGAACTATGTACTTGGATTTTCATAAAAATTCTTCCTTACCCTTAAAACTCGAGATTTATAGGGTGTATGTAGACTTTTTTGGTTGACTGTATGTCATAGGGCAAATACCGCCTTGGACCCCAAACACACAGTTTCAAAAGTAAAGCACAGAGGAGACTCTGTTGTGGTATGGCGTTGTATGAGTGCTTCCGGTGTAGGAAATCGTGCCTTTATCGAAGCAATTAAGGATAAGATGTATTACTTAAACATTCTGAAAGGATAATTTGAAATTTAGGCGCTGAAAAAATGGGATTTGGGACAACATTCCAATTTTATCAATATATGTATGTATGAGCACGAGCTAAATCACATATTTTTCCAAAATGGATGCTATGTGACTTTCCAAAAATGATTCAAACACCTCCCCGATCCCCGGATTTGAATCCTATAGATAACTTATGGAGTAGTTTGGAGACAAATATAAAAATCGTAACATCCAAAGTATAGGAACCCTGAAATATGCCTTGCAAGAAGAATGGGGAAAAATGCCGATATCTAGCCCCGAAAACTTAGTTAAATCTTTGCCAAAAAGGCTAAAAGCTGTAAAGGATAACAAAGGATGTCATACCAAGGGCTGAAACCCTAAAAAATCCTTTTTGTTTTATGAAACTTTTAGAGTGTATACTTTTCACTGTGAGGTAGAAATCGATGTTGCATAACCATTTTTATTTGTTTTATCTAAATTTGCCTGAATTTCCTTAATTTTATTTTATTATATTTAAGTTAAGACACTGATGTAAGAATATAAAAAGGAATGAAATCGCTATCTTCAACCAATTCTTAACAATCGCAGTTTTAATGAAAGAAACTGAAGTGGATACTTTTGACTGTGATTCACTGTATATGGTTTCCATTATTGAAATATCAGTTTGGGTTCCCTTATCTGCCTTAGGTTCCGTCTGCACTCCTTTGTGTACATTGTACTTTGTTAGTACAGTTAGAGTAGTTATCTAGAAATAAATTAAATTGGTAGCCAGGAAAGCTGCCTTAAATGGTCGCAACCCGTGATATTTGCTTAATATGAATTCGTTTACTTAGATTTCAGGTTATTATCTGACTAATCCAACTAAAGTTGTTCATTGAAGAAGCAGTTGGAAACAAATTGTCGTCTGTTTCTGCGCCTAAACTGATCATATGGCGACTATATGGCTTGAAAAACGTATAACGATAAATTCTGAGTGGTATACCACAATTTGTTTGATGTCTGATGTCTTCGGTAACGAACAAGAAAAGTCGAATCATTGATGGGTCTTCCACCGTACATGTCTGACTTGGAACCCTATGTCTTCATTTGATTTCCGCACATAAAGAAAAAATGTGTGGTCAACGATTTTCGTCGCCAGAAGATGCTGTTGAAGCGATACTTTAGAAAACAACAGAACTATTTTTGATTATAAATATTCGCGTTTTGATTTTGAGGTCAGAAACTTTTATAGAAGCCCTCCTAATTTCATTATGGATGAAATTAATTTTTAAAATGAATCGCCTCCATTATTAAATGTTGAAGCTGAGTTTTTACGAAATTGTTATTGCTAACGGCGCAGAAAAAAAAATGGCGAACGGCGGGATCGCGAAAAATTTTCATTTCAACGTGACGCACGCCGCAGCAAGGATCGGAGCAAGTCGATTGATCGGAATAAATTTTGTCAATTTTTCTGATTTGTCAATTTGAGTGATTAATATGTCGGTAAGTTTAAAATATAAATAATTGTTATACCGATAGCAAGAGTGAATCTGAAGAATCTGCAAGAATCTACTAATTTTTACTATTTTTTCTGATAACATAAAGGAAAAAATGTTATCGAAGTAAAAAATAGTAGCTCTTGCTGGTTCTGGAGAAAATAATGTCTGTATACATATGTTTTTAATAAAAAATTAATTAAATTTTATATTTTTAGGGTGGAAATACACATAATCACTACATAACAATTAACATAACACACTTCGGAGGAAGGACGGAGGATGCTGGAGAATTGGCCGGCCATATCTCCAACCCCCCAATCGACGCTATCAGCTATATGATAAAAAACAAAAAAAATAAATACAGAAAATATTGAAGAACAAACGAATGAAGATTCTTCAAATTCCGCCAGCGATGGAGGAAAACAACCACCAATCATCGATGGCAATAAAAACAAACCAATAAAAAAATAAATTATTTAAGAAAATTTTTGTATATTTTATACAATTTTAAAGGCCATGTAATAAATAAACTTTAAAAAATAAAAAAGGCCATCACAATAAACTGAAAAATAAAAAAAAAATGTGTTATTTCTCTTATTTTGTGTGGGACGTACTCGAAGGAGTTTACCGATTGAGTCCATATTGGAACCACATCTATGTATGTCTGGTAAAAATTTCACGATGTGGAAAGTATGGACCAAATCTGTTATCGTACGTACAAATTTTCCTAACATTGCCGATTTTTTTCAGAAAGGGATTATAGAAGCGCCCTTTCTTTCAGAAAGGATCTATAAAAGCACCCTTTATATGAGAAAGGGTCTACAGAAGCGCCCTTTCGTTGATAAAGGGTCTATAGAAGCGCCCTTTCTTTCAGAAATTGTCTACAGAAGCACCATTTCTTTCAGAAAGGATCTATAAAAGCACCTTTTCTTTCAGAAAGGGTCTAAAGAAATACCCTTTCTTTTAGAAAAGGTCAATAGAAGCACCCTTTCTTTGTCCCAATTTACATTAGGCGAGTTTACTTGCGGCAATTGTCAGTTTGTGGGTGAGAGAGGGTGTTGAGAGGCAAAGGGTTACCATATACCTCACCTCTCTCTCCATCAAACTGACAATTGCCGCAAGTAAACTCGCCTAATGTAAATTGGGACTTTTAGAAAAGGGCTATATAGAACAAGTAAAAAAGTATCAGTCGGCTTTGCCGACATGTGCAAATTGAAGCATTTTTTCCACAAAAAACTTATGTAGTCAAAATTTTGGGGAATATTGAAGTTAAAAATTTTAACCCTCATGCTGGTCATCAAAGGGGTCTTTCTGGTCCTTTTTTCGAAACCCTTTCAAAAACTCCTTTAAAAGTTGGTCATATCAAATCCAAATATTCTACAAAATCTTATCTAATCGCCAGGAATCTCTAAAAATGAAAAACACGTTTTAGTCATCTTAGTTTATTCAAAATTGTCCCAGAAAATATAACTTTAGAGAGATAACGTCAAAGACAAAAATATTCTTCGTCAAATTTCACTATGGGCCACCAAAGAAATGAAATGTCTATTAAAATTATATACAGTCAAGCAAAAAAGTCTACATACACCCTATAAATCTCGGGTTTTAAGGGTAAGGAAGCATTTTTATGAAAATCCAAGTACATAGTTCTATCTCATATCCCTAATAAACAATATTACATACAACAGATATATATTCCATAATACGAATAACGCTAAATTCTATAAAAATTAAAAAAATACTAGGGAAAAAGTGTACATACACCCAATGAAATATTAAGATTACCGTAAAATTTATGGAATAAGCAATACAAATTTTACATACAGTTTGTCAAGTAATTGTTTTCGAACCAATATAACTAATAATTTTCTGTATTAATTTATGAAAAAAATACTGATAATTGTGATAAAAATGTCGGGTTTTTGCAAAAATTAGTTGGACGACTTATTGAAGTCAAGATAGGATGTATAAATAAACAAGTAAAAAAGCATTAAGTTCGGCCGGGCCGAACTTTTCATACCCTCCACCATAAAATATTCATTCCTGTCCCCAACTTTAAGTGAGTACGTTAAAATGTCAGATAATGTACATAAAATGCTTCATTCGGGAGGCCCTTTTTATGGTGCCTATATCTAACTGTTGACAATTGGGAGGTACTGTTATATAGGGGTTATAATAAAACATGGGCCTATGTTGACAGTTTATGATGGGAGCCTTTAATGTCAAATAACTCCTAATTCGGTTAAAAAATTTAGCTCGAATCCTCAAAATATCGAAAATCGGTACATAACGTGGGAACTTCAAATGTCATTAACAGCTAGTTCGGAGGTATCTGGGCTATACGAAAATATGAACTTAAATGAACAATTTTTGTTGCAGAATTTTTGTTGACTTTTAAATTTCAAATTACAGAAAGTTCGTCCAAAAAATAAAGCTAAGGTACGGAAAATCGGGAGGTTTGTTTTGGGGCTATACAAAAACATGGACCTACGTTCGGTTAAACATTTTAAGTTAAATCCTCAAAGTACCGAAAATCGGGAAGTATCGTTATATTGGGGCTATGTTGAAAATTGTTGATGCAGATGTGTGGTGACCACTACAACCTTCAAATGTCAAATTACAGTTAGTTCTGTTAAAAATTGTAGCTAAAATTGCCAAATTACTGAAAATTGGGAGGTACCGTTACATGGGAGCTATATCCGAACATGGACCTATGTTGACAATTTTTGATGGAGAGGTGTTGTGACCACTAAGAACTTCAAATGTCAAATTACTGCTAGTTCGGTTTGATATTGTAGCTAAAATCATCAAATTACTGAAAATCTGGAGGTACCGTTATATGGGGGCTTTCTTGGCAATTTTTGGTGGTGACCACTAAGAATTTCAAATGTCAAATGTTCAAATTACAGATAATTCGGTTAAAACTTGTTGGTAAAATTCTCAAAATACCTGAAATCGGGCGGTAACGTTATATGGGGGCTATTCCAAAACATGGACCTATGTCCACTAGTTATATAAGTTTATTGACATTTAAGAACCCTAAATGTCAAATTATAGCTAAATCGGTCTAAAAATGTAGCTAAAAACGTCAAAATACCGTAAATCGGTGGTACCGTTATATGGGGGCTATACCAAAACGTGGACCTATGTCCACAACTTTTGTTATATAAGTTTATTGACACTTAATAACCCTAAATGTCACATTTTAGATAAATCGGTCTGAAAATGTAGCTAAAAACGTCAAAATACCGTAAATCGGGGGGTACCGTTATATGGGGGCTATACCAAAACGAGGACCTATGTCCACAACTTCTAATATATAAGTTTATTAATACTTAAGGACCCTAAATGTCAAATTATAGCTACATCGGTCTGATAATGTAGCTAAAAACGTCAAAATACCGTAAATCGGGGGGTACCGTTATATGGGGGCTATACCAAAACGAGGACCTATTTCCACAACTTCTAATATATAAGTTTATTAATACTTAAGAACCCTAAATGTCAAATTATAGCTAAATCGGTCTAAAAATTTAGCTAAAAACGTCAAAATACCGCAAATCGGGGGGTACCGTTATATGGGGGCTATACCAAAACGTGGACCTATGGCCACAAGTTTTGTTGTATATGTTTATTGACACTTAAGAACCCTAAATGTAAAATTATAGCTACAGTGACACAGAAAAGTATACATACACCCTACAAAAATGCAGTTTTGGCTACATCGTTAGGTTTTTTACAGCAACAACTGCACTGTGTGGCTCCTTGGTGACAAAAAAACCATAATTAAACAAATTTATTTTAATCTATTACGTATATTAATTGCAATTAAAGAAATTAAATTTTCACAACACAGAAAAGTATACATACACCCCAAGGAAATACTACGAGTATTATCGTAAAATTTATGGAATTAGTAGCAAAATTTATACATTTTTTAGTTTTGGCGAATGTCTCTGGGTATCTGAGATATATTTTAGAGAAAAGAAAATAATTTTTGGGGGTCAAATGCCGTTATTTAGGGTCAAATTTCTTATATACCACGTTAAAGCTGATCCTTGCTTAATTTTTTGCGTTTTTAGGTATTGTACTTTAAAAAAGCACAAATTTAGTTTCAGATTGCAAATCTTGAGACCCAGGAAAGCTTTGGAGTTGTTATTGAGCAAAATATTCCTTCCTGGACGTCGATTAATGCACGTTTTTACTCAAATTTCTCAGGAAGTTAATATTTTTTGCGGAATTCCTGGCGCAAATTACATACAAAATGCATTGAATTGCCTTGTAATATGGTCTGATACAATCCTTGGGCCTTAATTGAATCAGAAATGTGAAATATTTTGTTACAAACCTGTTCCCAAAGCTTCTAAAGCAACAAAATATAAGCACTACCAAAAAAACATGAAATTTGTACTGTGAACAACGTCGTTTTCGTATTATGATCATTACCGATACTATAGGCGCGAAACGTTTCGTATAATTGTACATTTCTGAGTCAATTGATGCCCAAGGATTGTATCCGACAATATTAAAAGGCAATTCAAGGCCATCTATATGTAATTTGCACCAAGAATTCCGCGGAATCTATCACTTCCTGAGAAATCTGAGGGAAAACGTGCATTTATCGACGTTCAGGAAGGTATATTATGCACAAAAACAACTTCAAAGCTTTCTAGGGTCTCAAGATTTGCCATCTGATACGAATTTTGTGCTTTTTATAAAGTACAATACCTAAAAACGCAAAAAATTAAGCAAGGGTCAGCTTCAACGAGGTACACTTCACCCCGGTTATTTACCTCTCTGCTTAACTGCCTTTCCCGTTTAATTGCCTCATAATCTAAATCCCCAAAAGTTTTTCATATAAATGAGTTGAAACTGTCCCGGTTAATTACTTTTCTATAAGTACCCAATTCGGATATTTACCTGTCAAATATTTTCCCAAAAAGAACATTTATTAATACTTTTCTCGGTTTATTACCCGCAATGGTATATTTCTGAGACAATCGATTTCGATGACTACGTGAATTGTGATGAAAATGTCCAATGTTATGTTATGGTGTTATGATCACAGATGAATAAATTTCTTATTGATTAAATAATATAACTTACATTATACTTGTAGACTTGGTTTTATTTTTTGACTTATTGTTTTCTAATTGTTGTCCTTTTTTGTAAGGTTGAGATGAGATTTTTGCAACTACCCACATGAGGTAGATATGCGAGATTTTCATAACTGCCTTTCCCGCATAACTACCCCAATTGTTTGGAATTTTATGAAAGGTAGTTAACCGGGGTGAAGTGTATATAAGAAATTTGACCCTAAATAACGGCATTTGACCCCCAAAAATTATTTTCTTTTCTCTAAAATATATCTCAGACACCCAGAGACATTCGCCAAACCTACAAAATTTATAAATTTTGCTATTAATTCCATAAATTTTACGATAATACTCGTATTTCCTTGGGGTGTATGTATACTTTTCTGTGTTGTGAAAAATTGAATTTCTTTAATTGTATTAAATGTACATATTAGATTAAAATAAATTTGTGTAATTATGGTTATTTTGTCACCAAGGAGCCACACAGTGCAGTTGTTGCTGTAAAAAACCCAACGATTTAGCCAAAACTGCATTTTTGTAGGGTGTATGTACAGTCAACCAAAAAAGTCTACATACACCCTATAAATCTCGGGTTTCAAGGGTAAGGAAGCATTTTTATGAAAATCCAAGAACATAGTTCTATCTCATATCCCTAATAAACAATATTACATACAACAGAAATATATTCCATAATACGAATAACGGAAAATTCTATAAAAATTAAAAAAATAATAGGGAAAAAGTGTACATACACCCAATGAAATATTAAGATTACCGTAAAATTTATGGAATAAGCAATACAAATTTTACATTTTATTGCTTTATCGAATGTCTCTGGTTGTCTATGATATATTTTAGACAATATAGGAACATATTTGTGGATTAATTGCCGTTATTTAATGTCAGACTTCGCGTATAGCTCGTTAAGGCGGACCCTTCCAGATTTCTTTGAATTTTTCAGTCTAGTAGTTTATGAAACCCCAGAAAATACAGTGGGACTAACAATTTTGGGATCCAAGAGCGCTATAAAGTTTTTCTTGTGGATAATATATGCTCCTGAGCTAAAAACGTCAAAATACCGTAAATCGGGGGGTACCAATTTAGGGGGGCTATACCAAAACGTGGACCTATGTCCACAACTTTTGTTATATAAGTTTATTGATACTTAAGAACCCTAAATGTCAAATTATAGCTAAATCGGTCTAAAAATGTAGCTAAAAACGTCAAAATACCGCAAATCGGGGGGTACCGTTATATGGGGGCTATACCAAAACGTGGATCTATGTCCACAACTTTTGTTATATAAGTTTATTGATACTAAAGAACCCTAAATGTCAAATTATAGCAAAATCGGTCTAAAAATGTAGCTAAAAACGTCAAAATACCGCAAATCGGGGGTACCGTTATATGGGGGCTATACCAAAACGTGGACCGATATAGCCCATCATCGAACTTGACCTGGCTGCAAACAAAAGACGCATTTTCCCAAAATTTCAGCGTCCTATCTCCACGGACGGACGGACGTGCTCAGATCGACTTAGAATTTTACCCTGATCAAGAATATATATACTTTATAGCTAAATCGGTCTAAAAATGTAGCTAAAAACGTCAAAATACCGTAAATCGGGGGTACTGTTATATGGGGGCTATACCAAAACGTGGACCTATGTCCACAACTTTTGTTATATAAGTTTATTGACACTTAATAACCCTAAATGTCACATTATAGATAAATCGGTCTGAAAATGTAGCTAAAAACGTCAAAATACCGTAAATCGGGGGGTACCGTTATATACCACAACTTCTAATATATAAGTTTATTAATACTTAAGAACCCTAAATGTCAAATTATAGCTACATCGGTCTGAAAATGTAGCTAAAAACGTCAAAATACCGCAAATCGGGGGGTACCGTTATATGGGGTCTATACCAAAACGTGGACTTATGTCCACAACTTCTAATATATAAGTTTATTAACACTTAAGAACCCTAAATGTCAAATTATAGCTACATCGGTCTGATAATGTAGCTAAAAACGTAAAAATACCGTAAATCGGGGGGTACCGTTATAGGGGGGCTATACCAAAACGTGGACCTATGTCCACAACTTTTGTTATATAAGTTTATTGATACTTAAGAACCCTAAATGTCAAATTATAGCTAAATCGGTCTAAAAATGTAGCTAAAAACGTGAAAATACCGCAAATCGGGGGGTACCGTTATATGGGGGCTATACCAAAACGTGGACCTATGTCCACAACTTTTGTTATATAAGTTTATTGATACTTAAGAACCCTAAATGTCAAATTATAGCAAAATCGGTCTAAAAATGTAGCTAAAAACGTCAAAATACCGCAAATCGGGGGGTACCGTTATATGGGGGCTATACCAAAACGTGGACCGATATAGCCCATCATCGAACTTGACCTGCCTGCAAACAAAAGACGCATTTTCCCAAAATTTCAGCGTCCTATCTCCATTTTTGTGGATGCTAGAGTGATTACCACAGACGGACGGACGTGCTCAGATCGACTTAGAATTTTACCCTGATCAAGAATATATATACTTTATAGGGTCGCAAATGAGTATTTCAATGCGTTACAAACGGAAAAACAAACTTAATATACCCTCCATACTATGGTGGAGGGTATAAAAATTAACCCACCTAGTCCAACATAAAATAACGAAAACCAATAACTACATGTAATGCAAGTTGTCAAATAAATGTTTTCGAAATGTAATGGAGGTTCCAATATTCCCCATATTTTCGGTAAATACTTGAAAATCAGGACAATTTATGAATTTTATTTTTAACAGGGAGTAACTACTAACAAGTATTAACAATATTAGGCATCGAATATCCGTACTAGGAGGGTTACCATATGGTCCAAGGGAGTACCAGGTCATATTACATGTAAACAGGGTCCTATAGGTTTTAAACCGGGAATATCTGAAAACTAAGACGTTTTATGAGTTTCTTTAGTTCACTAGGGTGAATTGCCACCAACTAAAATAAATATTATCTTTAGAATAATTAAATCAGGAGGGATGCGAGATGTTCGAAAAAGGTACCAGGTTATATAAACAGTAAACGAGACCACCTGTGTCTCAAAACAGGGAACCGAAGTTTGTTGTTTCACTTAAAATTAATTAGGAGATAATAACATTTCACGAAACTGTCGGAAATATCGCAGTAAGGGACTAATATTGCTTAAAATGTATGGGGTACAGATCTCGACAATGTTCAGAAATGCCTACTACGACCTATTGGACTCACTTCGTGTACTCTGCAGTACTACTGTTGCATATTTTTAAGGGGAAATAATGCTGACGGCAAAATAATGCTTCAGTGTTACCATGGAAGCCAAAAAACTTAGAGAATTCCTCTGAACTGGCTCTAAACAGGTGAAATCGGATGTCCATTACAAAATCAGTATAGACTGACAATATCTTGCATATGTATTTCTAAGCGATATTTGTACTTTTATGTCATATTTTGGTTTGTTTTAGAGAATTGCCTTATCCATTAATTCGTTTTGAGTTAAATAAACAAATCTTAAGCCCTGGTTATGGATTCAGGTGGTCTCATTTACTGTTTATATAACCTGGTACCTTTTTCGTACATCTGGCAACCCTCCTGATTTAATTATTCTGAAGGTAATATTTATTTTAGTTGATGGCAATCCATCCTTGTGAACTAAAGAAACTCATAAAACGTCTTAGTTTTCAAATATTCCCGGTTTAAAACCTATAGGACCCTGTTTACATGTAATATGACCTGGTACTCCCTTGGTCCATATGGTAACCCTCCTAGTACGGATATTCGATGCCTAATATTGTCGATACTTGTTAGTAGTTACTCCCTGTTAAAAATAAAATTCATAAATTGTCCTGATTTTCAAGTATTTACCGAGAATATGGGGAATATTGGAACCTCCATTACATTTCGAAAACATTTATTTGACAACTTGCATTACATGTAGTTATTGGTTTTCGTTATTTTATGTTGGACTAGGTGGGTTAATTTTTTATTTATACATCCTATCTTGACTTAAATAAGTCGTCCAACTAATTTTTGCAAAAAACCCGATATTTTTATCACAATTATCAGTAATTTTTTCATAAATAATACAGAAAAATATTAGTTTTCTTGGTTCGAAAACAATTACTTGACAAACTGTATATTGCTTTATCGAATGTCTCTGGTTGTCTAGGATATATTTTAGACAAAATAGGAACATATTTGTTGATTAATTGCCGTTATTTAATGTCAGACTTCGCGTATAGCTCGTTAAGGCGGACCCTTGCAGATTTCTTTGAGTTTTTCAGTCTAGTAGTTTATGAAACCCCAGAAAATACAGTGGGACTAACAATTTTGAGATCCAAGTGCGCTATGAAGTCTTTCTTGTGGATAATATATGCTCCTGAGCTTCGCTAAATATACGAATTCCTGAGTTTTCTCATAAAGTTTATAGTTTTCACAGCATTCCAAGGAACAAATTAGATGCAGAAGCCTTGGAATTACCTTGTAATAAGGTCTGATATAATTTTTGGACCTTAACTCAATCAGAAATGTACAACATTATTCTACAAACCCGCTCCTAAAGTTTCCAAAGAATCAAAATAAAAGCAACGCCATAGAATGCATGAAATTTTTATGGAATTTACACTATTAACTTCTATGCTCTCGTATTATGATCGTTAGGGTCACTTAAAGCGCTATAAATGTCGAATAATTTTACATTGCTGATTCAAGGGATACTCGAGGATTGTACCAGACCTTATTACAAGGTAATTCCAAGGCTTCTGCATGCAATTTTCGCCTTGGAATGCTGTGACACCTATAAACTTTAAGAAAAAACTCAGGAATTCGTACAATTCGCGAAGTACAGGAGCATGTAATGTCCACAAGGACAACTTTAAAGCGCTCTAGGATCTCAAAATGATCAGTACCACTGTATTTTCTGAGGTTATATAAAGTAACAAACTCAAAGAAATCTGCAAAGGTACGCGAAATACGCGAAATCTGACCTGAAATAACGGTAATTAACCCACAAATATTTTCCTATTTTGTCAAAAAGATATCATGGACAACCAAAGACGTTCGATAAAGCAATAAAATGTAAAATTTGTATTGCTTATTCCATAAATTTTACGGTAATCTCAACATTTCATTGGGTTGTATGCACACTTTTTCTCTATTAATATTTTAATTTTTATAGAATTTACCGTTATTTGATTTATGGAATATATTTTTGTTGTATTTAATTTTGTTTATTAGGGATATGAAATAGAACTATGTGTTTGCATTTTCATAAAAATGTTTCCTTACCCTTAAAAGTCGAGATTTATAGGCTGTATGAAGACTTTTTTGGTTGACTGTAACTCAAAACTACAGTAACAAAATATGAAAGTAATATCAAAAAAGCATAAACAATACCCTCAACTAATGCCAAGTTTACACTTGCGCTCCAAAATCCACTGGATTTCACGAAATCCTGAAATACACCCCGGTGTTTACACTTATTTTTTTGTTGATTTCAAACATATCACAATGATCAAGGTAGATGCATATGCCCAGCTGATCGAGCATGAATTTTCAAAACAAGTTGTTGTAAATTGAATTAGTAATCAAAAATATACGACAATATAGAACTTTACAACTTTATTTCGAAAATTATCGTAAAATTATCTATGTATATATCGTATTAATTGTGTATAGTACTAACAAATGAAAAAATAAAAAAATGATTTTATCGTTGAGACATCATAATAATAAATTTTGATAGATAAAAGTTGTGTTCAGAACTTGCAGCAGTTTTCCTGTTTAGTGCTAAAAATGCGTTCCCGTACTCCGAAGTCTAGCAAGACTTGCACTTCTCTTTAAACAAAAATAGCGCCGAATAACTCCCTATTCTCCTGCTTTCTGCCATACAATTTTGGCACAGTAGAAACTAGAAACATGTTCATTATCATCTAAATACGATAGCTGTTATGTTGATTTGCTGCAGTTTTAGCAATTTCCGTCATTTTTCGTTCCCGTATTTTTTAACAAATTTGTATGGGGAAGCAATTTTTGACAATTCGCTCTTTTTTCTAACATTACCATTAAAAAAGTACGAAAACACAATGAAAAATAGCATTGTAACAAAGTAATTTAATATTTTTTTCACATTGTTTAAAAATGTTGATACTAAAATTTTTTGTGCAGCAATTGACCATCTACCTTGTTTATTATGATACGTGAAAAGTGTTGCAACTTTTGGCACTTTTTCAGGCAAAAACAGGGTTGTATATCATGTGTACTGTGATTTCGATGTTGATTTCGCTGAAATCACGAAATGAGATGATTTCATTTTTGTATGCGAAATCATGATAATTTTTGCTTGATTCCGCGCGAAATCACGAAACGCCTTCGAAATCACGAAAAGACGCCGAATGTAAACCAAACATAACTTTGTGTACAATTTCTTATACCGGAATTCAACTTTTTGTTAGTTTTCAAAGCAATATTGATTAACAGTACAAATTTTGTAAGAAAATAAATGTAAATAACAAAATAAAAATAAGAAATAAAAAAACAAACAAAAACAACACAACAGAACAAAAAAACAAAAGTAAAAGTAAACTAACAAAAACAATAGGGTAAGTTCTCGTATTTCAATTCATATAACTCAAAATTACAGTACCAAAATATGAAAGTGATATCAAAAAAGCAAACAATACCCTCAACTAACTTTGTGTAAAATTTCTTATACCGGAATTCAACTTTTTGTTAGTTATCAAAGCAATATTGATTAACATGTACAAATTTTATAAGAAAATATAAATGTAAATAACAAAATTAAAATAGCAAATAAAAAACAAACAAAAAACTATATTTTTTCCCAAATTCCTTTAAAAACTGAGAAAGAGGGGGACCCACTCTCAGAAGGATTGAAAATTAATGATCCTTCTTTTTCATCTTCTCCATTCGCGATTCTCCTCTTATAATTTATTCTCTATAGAGCTTTTTTTACCTTTTCCGGACTTGGTGGTGTCAAAATTTTTTTTGTTTTCTTATAAACCCTTGACCGGGCTAAATGCGGTTTATAATAAGGCCCTCCTTCGCTTCGATGTAAATTAGACATTAGAGTTGCAAGAGGAATTTTGTACAATTCAGAGACTTCCGATGGACATGCAAGAGATGCGTTTACTAAATGCACCGCCATGTGATATTCCTCCTGCGTGTATGGTTTATTATTTGTTTGTATTGCATCACTGACAACTTGCAAAGTGCTGTCTATATCTTGAAGCCTGTTGCCTAACGCTTTCATCTCATGGGAGCTGTACCCTGAAAAGTCCGATTCAAATTCGGAAATTGGGTATCTTGTAATATTTTCGCCTTGATACACCCAATCGCGGATCCTATCAATATTTGAATGACCGACATTTTCCCTGAAAGTAATTAAAAAACAACACATATAAAAAATTAACATTCAAAATTAATAGTATCCTTTATATATATTACAGTTACACTAGAGGTCAGTGTAACCGTGGTATTAGTCCTTTATGTTACTGTAAATGTCAATGATTCCAAGGTTCATCTGATGAACATCCAATCCAAATGAACTCAATGATAATTTCTTTAAGATTTAAAGCGCGCGCAACAAGCAAGAAAATATTTAAAAATGGAAATACTTAACAGAATACAAGCGGGACAAAGGAACTTTTCTCAAGAGGAGAAAAAATTCGTCATTATTAAAGCTCTTTCGGGAAGAGAAGCTCACAGAATTGCCCAACTCCTGTTAGGCTCGACTTCGCCTGCAATCGCCAGAGTTGAAAGGTGGTATCCTCGGGCTCCCGGTGGCATGGGGTTTACGCCCTCCACAACAGAGCACCTCTCACGTTTTTTTGCTAGGCAAAGTGAAAGAACTAAAATATGTGCTCTAAAATTTGACGCGTTACGTGTTTTAGTGCGTGGCACAAAAGTAATGCAGTATGGGTTTATTTTAACGGGTTTATTCACAGACTGGACGATATATAACAAATGTATAACAAAATTTTTCCATAGCGAACTAACAAAAGTCTTCCATTTCTCTGTTTATTTAGGTATTTACCGCTTGAATTGAATTTCATGCTGGGGACGATCTATACAGCGGGGGAAAATATAGGTCTGACCATTGAGTACAACGTATGTGATGCCGAAGAGCGGCACATAAGACTTATGCGACCTCTTGCTGAAGGTGTAAGAGGATTTAACCAAGTGGGAGTACCACAAAGGCGCAGAACGTTATGGGGCATAGATTCACATTACATGATCGCAACATTGTCAAAAAATTTCATGCATGGAAGTATTAAAAATTTAAATTTTGCGTATGTGCGGGAATACGCCAATTTAGATAAATTCTCAATTGTTTATTATTACGATACATTTGAATTTGGCAATTATACCTCAGTATACTGTCACAATACTGTTGCGGAATTGAGATTAAAGCAATGGGAAGGAGAATTGGATGGAGAACATTTAGAATTAACCATTAAATTGTAGAAGATATGACCAACTACAAAAAATTATTTCGCCAAGTCGTTTCTCTGCAAGAAAAAAACGAAATACTTCAAGATTTTGAACAAACAATATTTTTTTTTTGTAGTATACAGTCAGGGACAAAAGTTTACATACACCCCCTAAATCTCGGGTATTAGGGTTAGTAGTGATTTTTATGAAATTCCAAGTATGCAGTTTTATTTCGTCTCACTAATAAAGAATATTTAATAGAACAAAAGTATATTCCATAATACAAATAACGGTAAATTTTACAAAAACCTAAAAATGATGGGGACAAAAGTTTACATACACCCCAAGGAAATATGCGTATTGCCATGCAATTTATGGAATTAACAGCAAAATTTATACATTTTATTGTTTTGGCGAATGCCTCTGGGTGTTTGAGATATATTTTAGAGAAAAGAAAATAATTTTTGGGGGTCAAATGCCGTTATTTAAGGTCAAACTTCTTGTATAGCTTGTTAAAGCCGACCCTTGCTTAATTATTTGCGTTTTTAGGTAAGGCACTTTAAAAAAACCACAAAATTAGTGTCAGATTACAAATTTTGAGACCCTAGAAAGCTTTGGAGTTGTTCTTGTGCAAAATATTGCTTCTTGGACGTCGATAAATGCCCGCTTTTCATCAGCTTTCTCAGGAAGTTAATAGATTCCGCGGAATTCTTGGTGCAAATTACATATAGAAGGCCTTGAATTGCCTTGTAATATGGTCTGATACAATCCTCTAGCATCAATTGAATCAGAAATGTGAAATATTCTGTTACAAACCTGTTCCCGAAGCTTCCAAAGCATCAAAATGTAAGCTCTACCAAAAAAGCATGAAATTTGTACTGTGAACAACGTCGTTTTCGTATTATGATCATTACCGTCACTATAGGGGCGAAAAGTTTCGTATAATTGTACATTTCTGAGTTAATTGATGCCAGAGGATTGTATCAGACCATACTACAAGGCAATTCAAGGCCTTCTATATGTAATTAGCACCAAGAATTCCGCCGAATTTATTAACTTCCTGAGAAATCTGATGAAAAGCGGGCATTTATCGACGTCCAAGAAGTAATATTTTGCACAAGAACAACTCCAACGCTTTCTAGGGTCTTAAAATTTGTAATCTGACACTAATTCTGTGGTTTTTTTAAAGTGCATTACCTAAAAACGCAAAGAATTAAGTAAGGTTCAGCTTTAACAAGCTATACAAGAAGTTTGACCTTAAATAACGGCTTTTGACCCCCAAAAATTATTTTCTTTTCTCTAAAATATATCTAAGACACCCAGAGGCATTCGCCAAAACAATAAAATGTATACATTTTGCTGTTAATTCCATAAATTGCACGGCAATACGCATATTTCCTTGGGGTGTATGTAAACTTTTGTCCCCATCATTTTTAGGTTTTTTGTAAAATGTACCGTTATTTGTATTATGGAATATACTTTTGTTCTATTAAATATTGTTTATTAGTGAGACGAAATAAACCTGCATATTTGGAATTTCATAAAAATCCGTACTAACCCTAATACCCGGGATTTAGGGGGTGTATGTAAACTTTTGTCCCTGACTGTATATTTATTTTAATTATATTTAATTTTTTCTTTCATTGAGGCAAATGCACGTGCACGCACAAATCACGAAATCACAGAATGTCGTTGCTGCATTATCCACACACAATTAACACACACACAAACAATCAACGAATTTTTTCCACGAAAAAGAACCAAAAAAACTGTCACAAACAGCTCAACAAATCAGATCATCAGTCGACGCTTTTCTCCAATTTAGTGTTTTATATACAGTGACTTATCGTCGGTGTCATGCTTAAGTGTTCCATACGCCATTTGCCTGATTCGAGAAAAACTCAAGTTAATGTTTAAGGTCACACAGGATACAAATGGTGCAATAATCCAATACTTTAAGAGCTCAGTTCTACTTAACTAAACTCATAGAATATATCAGTAGTTTATTTTAGTCAGATATCTGTGATAGTCTAGAAGTTATGGCCAATTTTTATAATAGCAAAAAGTTGCTGAATTGTTCCATGGAATCTTTTTTTCATGTTTTTGGCAGTTTGTGTGACATGGAACACGTTTTGTCACATTTCAACCAAAACACTTTTTATCAATCGTGTTCCACCTCCCTTATATGAAGTGCTACGGTGGAGTTTAAAAATCAGGACTTTAAATGAAACATTTATTTTTCTCATATAAATACAATAAGGACCATTATTATAGGTTTCCTTAACATTTATTTAAGGGATTTCCACCACTTATCACTATTTTTTTGTGGTACAAATTTCGATCGGACAAAACGGATTGATATTTTGCATTTCTAAGGTAACATAAAACATTTAAACGCGATTTTCTTATGATACCATTTTTGTATTCGGTTAGCTTCAAGTCGAATGGACGTTTTTGCGTATATTTTTGTGGACTTACATCAAAATTTTGTCTTTAAACTAGGGATTTTTGGTTTAAACGATTGATAAATTTTCGTTTTCATATAACAATACAATATTCAAAAATATTTGGATTTAGAAACTATAACTCTTCAGTTTTTAAACCAAGTCCTTTAAAACAATTTGTTCCATACGCCACACTTTTCTGTAACTTGGCAAAAATGGGCAATTTTTTGTTCCATACGCCATCATTTTTGGTGCGGAACCATTCGTTTTTGTCTCTTTTTGTTCCATACGCCAAACGACATGGATATGGTACTAAAAAGTTCAAAGTTGTTTTGTTCTATACGCCAGGCTTTATGAATATGGAACAAAACGACAAGATTTTTTGGGTCACAAAGCGGATATGGAACATACTGACATCTGAATATCTCAGAAACTATAAGAGATAGAAAAAAACCGACCAAAAAATCTGAAAGAGCATGGTTGAAAACCTTGCAAGGTACCTTTATCTCAAAATGTCAAAAATGGCGTATGGAACACTTAAGCATGACACCGACGTTATGCTTGGTTTACATTTTCGAAATTCACTCGATTTCAACTGTCAAATCCAAAGGTTAAACGTCAAATGAAACCCAGATGAGATTTCATTTGACGTTTGAGCTATGGAATTGACAGTTGAAATCGAGTGGATTTCGTAAATGTAAATTTAGCATCACAGTCAAAAGTATCCACTTCACTTTCTTTCATTAAAACTGCGATTTCTAAGAGTTCATTAATTATATTTATTTATTTAATTTTATTTTAATTATATTTAATTTTTTCTTTCATTGAGGCAAATGCACGTGCACGCACAAATCACGAAATCACAGAATGTCGTTGCTGCATTATCCACACACAATTAACACACACACAAACAATCAATGAATTTTTTCCACGAAAAAAGAACCAAAAAAACTGTCACAAACAGATCATCAGTCGACGCTTTTCTCCAATTTAAGCCCTGTTCCTTTACGTGCAAGAATCTTCAAGTTTTACCACTTTTTACTCGAAAAGCGTTCCTTTACTTCTGACATCATACATTCATATGAGAGCAGTTCATAACTTCTGCTACTTTTGCCGGTTTTACCATTTTCAAAAGTAAAGGAACAGACCATTAGTGTTTTATATACAGTGACTTATGCTTGGTTTATCTCATCTGGTTTTCATTTGACGTTTAACCTATGGATTTGACAGTTGAAATCGAGTGGATTTCGTAAATGTAAACTTAGCATCACAGTCAAAAGTATCCACTTCACTTTCTGTCATTAAAACTGCGATTTCTAAGCGTTCATTAATGATAGAGATGTCATTCTCTTTTATATTGTAACATTAGTGTCTTAATTTAAATATTATAAAATAAAATTAACAAAATTCAGGTAAGTTTAGATAAAAAAAATAAAAATCGTTAAACAACATCGATTTCTACCTCACAGTCAAAGGTATGCACTCTAAAAGTTTCATAAAAGTATGACATCCTTTGTTATCCTTTACAGCTTTTAGCCTTTTTGGCAAAGATTTAACTAAGTTTTCGGGGCTAGTTATCGGAATTTTTCCCCATTCTTCTTGCAAGGCATATATCATGGTTCCTATACTTTAGATGTTACGATTTTTTATATTTGTCTCCAAACTGCTCCTTAATATATCAATAGGATTCAAATCCGGGGATCGGGGAGGTGTTTTAATTACTTTTGGACAGTTACATAGCATCCATTTTGCAAAAATACATTTAGGCAACAAATGTATTGCAAAAACCAAAATTGTAGAAAATTTCATATTAATTGTTCGTTTATGTAAAAACTACACGGTTTTTTGTGCAAATCTCTTGATATATGTAGGTGCCTAAAACAATATTCCGTCGAAATATGCTAAGTTTATTTGCGATTTATAAAAATACGGTCAAAAATAAGAATTAACTACTATTTGGGGGTGACAATAAAAGTATTGCAAAAATTACCAAATCGATGGTTTCTTCGAGAATTATCAAAGGTGTGCTCCTTAATGAGTTGTCTATCCACTTTGGACATTCATTGGAGCATTAATGAGCTTAGTTAACCAAAAATTAAGGCTCGGTATGTTCCACTCTAAGGATACTGATTCCCCAATTTTTAGTAAATCTTGATCCTTCGTTGGAGGATGTTTTTTGGAGTTTTTTGTTAAATTGGAACCAACAATTTTATGAGGGTTGATATCAGGTTGTTGGCCCGATGTATTTAAGAGATTTGTGTTGTTATATTACATCGGTAATTTACACAAATAAGATTAACATGTCATGATCTGGTCTTTGGAATGGTGGTAGTTGACTTTGTTTGAGCTTTCGGGATCGATTTTTCTGACTTTCAGACTAATGACTATTAAATATTTCTTAATGTCAGTGGGGATGTCTCCCAATAATTATATCCGTGAACCCAATTTCGCATACTGTTTTCCATTGTAAAGAATATAGTACCCAAATATTCGGTATTCCAGCCCCTCCAGTAGCGGTTTAATTTCCATATTTGATGGGTTTTATTGGATTTGGCGCAATTTTTTGGATTTATTATGATAGCAGAGGATAATATCCGTCCACTTAGTAAAAACTAAATCATATTAATACCGTTGAGAGACGAAATAGTGCTCTGTCGTAGGTCGTTTCAAAATACTACACTGGTGTCAATTTTTTCCATATACTTTCCAGAGGTATTTTGATGTTCTCAAAGCCAAAATCGGACTGTTTTGCACTGTTCCATTATCCTACAATACATATTGAGTCAAATATTAATTCTTTGCATACTTTTGCCTGTGGCCGATTCGTCATTGTTTATTTTTAATATGGTCCCATGCGTTTTTTACCGGTCTGAAGACCCTCCATTACGGCTTTTATTATCAAAGAACTTTATCACATTCAATACTGTTAGTCCATTGTTAGCCGCAAAAGTCAAAAATGCATAATGAACGCAAAAATTTGCAAAATTTTTATCGTTTTATAGTACTGATTTTCCCGTTGCAATACTTTTATTGTCACCCCCAATTAGTAGTTAATTCTTAGTTTTGACCGTATTTTTTATAAATCGCAAATAACCTTGCATATTTTGACGGAATATTGTTGTAAGGACCGACAGCAAGAGATTTGCACAAAAAAAAAACTATACGTTTTTTTTTTGTGCAAATCTCCCAGATAAAGCCACTGGTCGTTTAAACGCCACAAAAACTGGTTGCAAAAATTGACGTAAAACTCTGGTTTTTCAAATATTTTTGTGGGGTTTTTTGCATTTTGTTATAGTATTGTCTGTTATCTGTAATTTGACGCTGATAGCGCTCCATTTGACCTACGCATTTCCACGCAATTGGCCAAAAACCCAAGCTATTCAAAAAATCGACTTTTTTGTAATTTTCGACTTTTGATGAAAAATTTAAATATGCGATAAAATTTTGTTTTTTCAAAATAGTCTGGCTTAATCCCATTGTTGTTGTTTTAATATTTTAAAACAACTATTTTATTAGTGGAAAAGATTTGGCATTGTTCGCCAAGGGGTAAGGCAGGGAATACTATAGTTTCGATCCACGCCACTGGATCTCATCAGTTCCCTTGTTTCTTGTTTGTGGATATTCTCCACCGAAGTTATTTTTCAATAACTTCTTCAACAAGAAACGTTTTATACCCAAACATCAATCGTCAGCTCGCCTTACCCCTTGGCGAACAATGCCAAACCTTTTCCACTAATAAAATAGTTGTTTTAAAATATTAAAACAACAACAATGGGATTAAGCAAGACTATTTTGAAAAAACAAAATTGCAAACGCTATCCCAATAAAAAAACGCCACAATGCTTCAAATTGAAGACACTGGCACGACGTGTGTTGTTTTTGCTGTAAAGCAGACCAACCAAATTTTGGTGTGTGCATTTGTCGAAATTCGACAACACACACAAGTGGAAGAGGTTTGAATTGTTTCGCAGACACTTTCGTCGGAGTTGTATGAGGTTGCCAAGGAAAAACTTCTCATTGAACTTTTTTCTTTGCTTACCTTTATACCATTGATGCTCAAAATAAAAAATAGAGTAAAGTAGTGAGAGAATCACAAGGAAGTTTGTATCAGCATTCAGTGGTTGTTAGAACTTCGACCAGTAAACATATGGCGGGTGTGTGTGGTTTTGTTCAGTGTCCCCACTAAAATAATGCGTACATCCATGCACATGTTTACTAGTCGGCTGCTCAACGACGACTGATTGTTATTCTCATATACGTTAACGTATATGGATGATCTTGGCTGCTTTATACTTCGAGCTGACGATTGATGTTTGGGTATAAAACGTTTCTTGTTGAAGAAGTTATTGAAAAATAACTTCGGTGGAGAATATCCACAAACAAGAAACAAGGGAACTGATGAGATCCAGTGGCGTGGATCGAAACTATAGTATTCCCTGCCTTACCCCTTGGCGAACAATGCCAAATCTTTTCCACTAATAAAATAGTTGTTTTAAAATATTAAAACAACAACAATGGGATTAAGCCAGACTATTTTGAAAAAACAAAATTGCAAACGCTATCCCAATAAAAAAAACGCCACAATGCTTCAAATGCGATAAAAATTTAATCAAAAATGTTAGAATCATATAAAGTCAGGGATTTGTTAGGAATATAAGCTATGTTCCTTTACATTTTACTCGAATAGTAAGAGTATTTTCTCAATCAAAAACCAAGGGATTGGCATGTAAGGATACACCAATTTTACCCTCCAAAGTTTTTGGAACTTTTAAAAGAAGGCCCGATTACAGGAAAACTATACGTTTTAGAGAAAAAAGTTATTTTTAAAAAATGCTTACAAAATCTCAAAAATATAATTTTCATAAAAAATTTTAAGTTTTCTCGCAAAAAAAATTCTCGGCGCTAAGTGGGTTAATATGAAATTTTCTACAATTTTGGTTTTTGCAATACATTTGTTGCCTAACTGTATGTGATTTGTGCTCCGGTTCATACAGTCAGAGTCAAAAGAAAGTTTACACCTCACAAAAAGTTGTTAATAGCATAATTACACCGGTATAGGGATATAATAAATATAACATATAAATTCAGTTTTTTTAAGTGTTTAGTGGTGAATTAACATGTGCCGCGCGTTCACCCATAAGAACGTTAAAAACTTGGGTTTGGGCGTCGGGTTAGTAACCCTCCCATAGAAAAAAACAGCCTACTATGAAAAAACGAAAGAAAAGAAAAACAAACCCCTCTAAAGTTGACGAACCCCGCAAACGTTTTAAGGACCATGATCTGCGAATCTGCACCTGGAATGTTCGCACTCTTTATAGAGAAGGTGCAGTCTTCGCATTGGCAGACGTACTTGAAAAGTACAAGACCGATATTACTGCCATATAGGAAATACGATGGATTGGGAAAGGCGTCACAACAACACCTAAAGGTGTAATATAGCTGCCATGACACAAAGCATGAGTTTGGTTGCGGTTTTGAAGTTGGTCGGAGGTTAAAACATCTGGTCTCCAGCTTCACCCCAGTGAATGAAAGACTTGCTACAATTCGATTTAAAGCAAAATTCTTCAACATCAGCTTTATCTGCGCTCATGCCCCAACCGAAGGCAAGGACGAACAGACCAAAGATATATTCTACGAGAGCTTAGAAGAAACATATGACCGTTGTCCTGCCCATGACATTAAAATTGTTCTAGGCGATTTTAATGCCAAAATTGGAAAGGAGAATATCTTTGGACAAACAGTTGGGAAATTCAGTCTACATAGTGAAACATCAGACAATGGAATGAGGCTGATAGACTTCGCAGCGGCAAAAAACATGGTAGTTAGCAGTACCAGATTTAAGCATCTCGATATTCATAAGGGCACTTGGCTTTCTCCAGACCAAAGAACAATAAATCAAATTGATCACGTTGTGATAGATGGAAGACATTCATCGAGCGTGTTGGATGTACGATCGTTCCGAGGAGCAAACATAGATTCGGACCATTACCTCGTTGCAGCAAAGGTACGTACCCGTCTAAACGTTGCAAATAAAGCACGGACAGACACAACACGAAAGTTGGACATCGCCAAGCTGCAAACACAACAGATAGCATATTCCATTCAACTGACCCAATTGCTTAATGATAGCGCTTCTCGTCCCGATAACATATCAGCACAATGGCAAAATATTGCCCACTCCATGCAAACAGCCGCAAAATCAGTACTTGGATACCAGAGACCTCCACCAAAGAATCCGTGGTATGACCAGGAGTGCCGTGCTGCTACCGAAGAAAAAAATGCGGCATATAGGGCTACTTTACAATCAGTAGCAACGCGTAGCGCACGAGAGAGGTATCGGGAGAAAAGGACAGAGGAGAAACGTCTTTTCCGCAGGAAAAAGAGAGAAATGGAAAAGAGGGAGTGTGAACAAATGGAGATGTACAGGAGACAGAACGAAGTCCGAAAATTCTACCAAAGAGTGAAGCATCAAACTGATGGCTTTGGTACAGGAATATCCTCCTGTAGAGATCAACAAGGTAATTTGGTAACTGATACAGATAGTGTGCTCAGGATATGGAAAGAACATTTTTCCAAACTGTTGGTATCCGATAGCAGTGAAGACGGCGAAGATACCACAGATCCAATCCCAGATGATGGTATTGAATGTATACCGCCCAGCCAAGATGAGGTAAGGACAGCAATAAACCGGCTGAAGAATAATAAGGCGGCAGGAGCAGATGGCCTACCAGCCGAGCTGTTCAAAACCGGAGGCGACACGCTGATAAGGTGTATGCATCAGCTAGTTAGCACCATCTGGCAGGAAGAACGCGTACCCGACGATTGGAACGTGAGCATCCTATGTCCAGTCCACAAGAAGGGTGATAAGACTGTGTGCTCTAACTATAGGGGCATAAGTCTGCTCCCTATTGCATATAAGATAGTATCTGGCATATTGTGTGAGAGACTAAAGCCTATGGTCAATGAAATTATTGGACCCTATCAGTGCTGCTTTAGACCTGGCAAATCCACCATTGACCAGATATTTACCTTGAGACAAATCCTGGAAAAGACCCAAGAAATGCAGATTGACACCTTCCATCTTTTCGTCGATTATAAAGCAGCATTCGACAGCCCTATACGTTCAAAGGTGTTCCAAGCCATGTCTGATTTTGGTATTCCTGCAAAGCTCATTCGACTTTGTAGAATGACATTAACTGAGACGAGATCCTCAGTTAAAATTGGAAAGAACCTCTCCGAAGAGTTTACTACCAAAAGAGGTTTCAGACAAGGAGACGGCCTGTCGTGTGATCTATTCAACATACTGCTGGAAAAGGTCATACGAAACGCGAAGGTCAAAAGAAATGGAACGATATACACGAACAGCCACATGTTACTGGCTTATGCCGACGACATTGACATCATGGGTCGATCGGTAAAGGAAGTAACTGACACCTTTGCAAAAGTCGAAAGAGAATCTGCTAAAGTTGGTCTGGCAGTAAACCATTGATGCTCAAAATAAAAAAGAGAGTAAAGTAGTGAGAGAATCACAAGAAAGTTTGTATCAGCATTCAGTGGTTGCTAGACTTGTGACCAGTAAACATGTGGCGGGTGTGTGCGTTTCTGTTCAGTGTCCCCACTAAAATTATGCGTATATCCATGCACATTTTTACTTGTCGGCTGCTCAGCGACGACTGATTGTTATTCTCACATACGTTAACGTATATGGATGATCTTGGCTGCAGTAAACGGCGTAAAAACCAAGTTGATGGTATCGACGCGTAATATGTCCATAAACACCGCACCATCTGTGAATGTTGGTACCTATAATTTTGAGGTAGTAAAGGACTTCGTCTACCTCGGCACCGCCATAAACACAACAAATAACATCAGTTGTGAAATACGAAGAAGAATAGTGTTGGCTAACAGATGCTACTTTGGGCTGAGTAAGCAGTTTAGGAATAAAGCCACCTCTCGTCAAACAAAAATAACACAGTACAAAACACTGATACTACCCGTGCTAATGTATGGTTCCGAAGCATGGGTACTTGCTCAAGCAGATAAGGCAGTGCTTTGTGTGTTTGAGAGAAAAATTCTTCGAAAGATCTACGGGCCAATCTGTGTTGACGGCGAATATCGGCGTCGTATGAACATCGAGCTGTATCAACTATACAATGACATCAATATAGTTGAACGAATCGAGATACAACGATTGCGATGGCTAGGCCATGTTATAAGAATGAGTGATGATGAACCCGCTAAAAAGGCGTATAAATACGGGCCGCATGGAGGTTCTCGCAGATCTGGAAGGCTTCGTTGGAGCGAACAAGTGAAACGAGATATCACAAAGCTACATATCCCAGATTGGGAAAATACAGCAGCAAACAGAGAGGATTGGAGATTTTTTCTTAGTTCGGCTTATGGAACAAATGTTCTGTAAAAGGCCAGCTAAGTAAGTAAGTGGTGAATTAAAATTCACAAAATATTAGGCCTTGCATAAGCTTAATTATGAAATAAATGAAGATTGATAAAATAACCCAACATTTTAAGAGTCAAAAGAAAGTTTACACTCTTGCCAAAAGTAAGACACTTTTTTAATCCTTTAGCTTGACATGACTTTATTTAGGCTTTTTAACTTATTTTGATCCTATTGGAGTGTCTAAATAGTATTTCCACCAGTATTTTGGGGAAATCCGGTGGTAATACCCCATTGGACCCGTAGTTCGGGTTTCGGGCAATTTTGGCACAAAATAGGGCTTTATTTAACTTTCTTTCGAATTTTTTCGGTAAGTACTCAGTGGATTTGAGGTCTGGATACTACAATGAGTGATCCTAGATGCTTGGGAGTAAAATTATAGCAATTTGTTATTCATGAATATGGGCTAAGCCTTCAAAGCCCTGCCCAAATGTCAGATCCCCCTTTGATAAAGGCCCCATTTCAGTTCACTAGGATCAGTAATCTCGTGTCAATACGAGTATCTCATATTGTTCTTGTATCCTTGAACCCATACAAACTATTTCTTTGAACCCCGCTTCTGTCAGGTACCCGATAAACATATATAAGACACTCTATCAAGTTTAAATCTGTATACCACATTTTCACCGTTAAAAGCTTCGTTCATAATTTTCCACAGGTTTGACATTTTGTTCACCAAATATAGTTTAAAAAATTGTATTTTTCTATTTTCATAACCATTTTCACATATTTTGTCGCAAAATTTGCCACAACCGTCGAAAAACATGAACGAAGCTTTTAACGGTGAAAATTTTGTATACAGAATCAAACTTGATAGAGTGTCTTATATATGTTCATCGGGTACCTGACAGAAGCGGGGTTCAAAGAAATAGTTTGTATGGGTTCAAGGATACATTTGGGGAAATCCGGTGGTAATACCCCATTGGACCCGTAGTACGGTTTTCGGGCAATTTTGGCACAAAATAGGGCTTTATTTAACTTTCTTTCGAATTTTTTCGGTAAGTACTCAGTGGATTTGAGGTCTAGATACTACAATGAGTGATCCTAGATGCTTGGGAGTAAAATTATAGCAATTTGTTATTCATGAATATGGGCTAAGCCTTCAAAGCCCTGCCCAAATGTCAGATCCCCCTTTGATAAAGGCCCCATTTCAGTTCACTAGGATCAGTAATCTCGTGTCAATACGAGTATCTCATATTGTTCTTGTATCCTTGAACCCATACAAACTATTTCTTTGAATCCCGCTTCTGTCAGGTACCCGATAAACATATATAAGACACTCTATCAAGTTTAAATCTGTATACCACATTTTCACCGTTAAAAGCTTCGTTCATAATTTTCCACAGGTTTGACATTTGTTTCACCAAATATAGTTTAAAAAATTGTATTTTTCTATTTTCATAACCATTTTCACATATTTTGTCGCAAAATTTGCCACAACCGTCGAAAAACATGAACGAAGCTTTTAACGGTGAAAATTTTGTATACAGAATCAAACTTGATAGAGTGTCTTATATATGTTCATCGGGTACCTGACAGAAGCGGGGTTCAAAGAAATAGCTTGTATGGGTTCAAGGATATAAGAACAATATCAGATACTCGTATTGACAATTAATTCACCACTAAACACTAAAAAAAAACTGCATTTATATTTTATATTTATTATATCCCTATACCGGTGTAATTATGCTATTAACAACTTTTTGTGAGGTGTAAACTTTTTTTTGACTCTGACTGTATATTGATAAAATTGGAATGTTGTCCCAAATCCCATTTTTTCAGCGACTAAATTTCAAATTATCCTTTCAGAATGTTTAAATAATACATCTTATCCTTAATTCCTTCGATAAAGACACGATTTCCTACACCGGAAGCACTCATACAACGCCATTCCACAACAGAGTCTCCTCTGTGCTTTACTTTTGAAATTGTGTGTTTGGGGTCCAAGGCGGTATATGCCCTATGACATACCTTAATTGGTCCATATGACCAAAACAGGTTAAAGTTGTCTTCATTGCTTTCATTGGCGGCATGCCTCTACAAGTGTACTTGTAGATCCCTACAAAAAAAAAAAAACAAAAACAAAGATGTAAATACAGTTCTAAGTTTTTGAAAAAATGTACATTTCCAAAATGTTCGTAAAATAACATTCAGGAAATAGTAATTTGCAGTTAGAGTCCATGTCGCAATCTGTACTGGTGATGGGAACTGAAAAACTTTTGTAACTCTAAAGCCACACGCTGAAACTTTCATACGAAACTTTCCCATTATTTTGGCGTTCTTAGGTCGAGTTTCCCTATACAGTAATTTCATAAAATCACTTTACTATGGAACTCGATCTATAAACGCCAATAATGGGAAAGTTTCGTATGAAAGTTTCAGCGTGTAGCTTTAGAGTAAGATGAATCAATCAGTTGCGGAGAAATTAAACTATGTTGCGAATAGCGGCGGTGCTTAAACTGCAATAGCTGGACGGCCGAATGTCAAGTATCCCAATAAAGTTCTCAACCTGTCGCTAGCCACACACATCGTTTCCGAAGTGTGGAAAATATACCAGCTACTGAAACCTAGCAAGGATGCCAGCAAAGGTGAATCGTGCCGACCAATTTCGCTTTTGTCGCCCGTAACAAAGGCCCTTGAGGTTTTAGTCCTCCCCAGCATCAGAAATAACTGTCTATTTGCCGATCAATAATCCACACATATTAGTCGAAGACTGTCAAGCACTCCATCGAGTGCTACGCTCCGGCCAATTTTGAAACGTTGGATAATAAATTATATGTTTGGACGCCTGTCGTGCGTAGAATTTAGGATCAAGATGTCCGAGACCCGTAGAGTGAAACTTGGCGTTGTCCGAGGTGATATTGCAGGAACTGTCTAACATATAACGTATGCGGATGATTGTACGATCTTGGTATCAGGTGCCTTCCCTGATGACATTTGTGAATGGCTGAACTAATTTTTGTCTGATCTTACCACCCTTTTTCACGCGAGGAATATACAAATTACAGCCAATAAATCTACGGCCACTTTGTTCACCACTTAGGAGGCAGAGTTGAGGAGAATAGAGTTGAATGTCATGGTCGATGGGAGCAGAACCAGGATCAACAGGCCTATCAAGCAGGTTTAAGAAGTATTCACATGAATGTAGTCGCAGATTCAATAAACAACTATCTATCGTCTGCATGCGGTCCTCGGAGAATATCCACCATTTATCTCAGCTGAGGAGCGTCAAAGCAGAGTATTTCTGGCTCAATACGCTCGGGATGGTGCTGCCGTCTAAATTTCTATAGGGCAAGGTTTCAGTACACAAAACATCTGCTTAGCATCAAATCTACTAACAAACTTCAATATGAAGCCCCATTCATTAAGCAGAAAAATGAACATATCAACTACTGTTACAACAACAAACTGCAATTAAAATTTTGATGATAATTAAATTATACATAGTTATTTCATAAATTGCTTTGAATAAATAAAAAAGCCATGAAAATCATATTTCAGTACAGCATTTTCCGAACAACACGTGAAAAATTCATGCCAAAGAGTTGGTGAAAATGACATGCCAAAGATTAGCGAAAATGCTATTCTAGGGAATTAGTTAAGATGACATGCCAAAGAATTGGTATAGATGCCATGCCAAAGAATTGTTGAAGATGCCATTCCACCGAGTTAATGAAGATGACGTGCTTAGGATCTGAAAATGAAGTGCATCTTTTGGGGCTCACGCTCTTGTATTTAAAAAGAATGAATAGCATCTTTGGCATCGAACATTTTGCTTTTAGGGTGCATACTTTTCACTGTGAGGTAAAAATGGATGTTGTTAAACCATTTTTATTTTTTATCTAAATTTACCTGAATTTCGTTAATTTTATTCTATTATATTTAAATTAAGACACTAATGTAAAAATATAAAAAGGAATGAAATCGCTATCATTAACCAAATCTTAGCAATCACAGTTTTAATGAAACTGAAGTGGATATTTTTGACTGCGATTCACTGTATTTTTACACATAAAAAATCTAAATAAAAGTTGTTTTTATTAATATCTAAATATTTTACGTTACAATTCCAATAACACAGAGAAGAGCACCACAAAAATTAACAAACCAAAAAATGAGTGTTTTGATTCTTTTTTGGGTCGTCATGTATCATGAAGATGATGAGGTAACCTGAACCTATAAGCTGTGTTCCAGAACTAAAAAGTTTTTACAATTTTTACGACTTTTACACATTTTACTCGAAAAAGCGTTCCCGTACACAGAAAAGTTGTAAAATGTTCACTTCTCTTTAAACAAAAATGGCGCTAAATGACGCTCTCTTTAAAAACTTTTTACACGACAAATTTGGGCGAGTAAAAAAATAGTAACATGGTTGCCGGCGTCTGATTGGCTGATACGCCGACTTTGACATTTGTTCCAGTTTTTTACGTATTTTCCATTTTTCCGTTCCCGAACTATTTCAAAAAACTTTTGTGTGAGAACAAATTTTTTGCAGTTCTCTCTTTTACGAGTTTTACCATTAAAAAGTACAGGAACGAAGCTATAGTACTCAATGTTGTTATCATCCCACTTACATGTCATAGATATTATTCTACAGTGGCCAGTTATGAAACCTGTAGCGATTCTAGCGATTCTGTGGCCTAATTACAGTGAGTGTCAAAAATATTCGGTTTTCAATTTCACCAATAATAACACCTCAGTATTTTAGAAGTCCATGCCCAATATCCAAAACACAAAATACTTAAAAATATGTTGGTCCTGTGGCAATTAAAAAGTGTAGGTAACATGGATCCATGCCAACCCTATAAGCGAGACTAACAAAGAAAACTTTGTTAAACCTGTTTTCTATGCGTCAAAAATATTCGGTTTTTGTAACTTTTGTTAAATATTTTTCCAAAAAACAGGTCATTGTCGGAATTTTTCTGCAATATTAGTATACAGTCAGGGACAAATGTTTACATACACCCCCTAAATCTCGGGTATTAGGGTTAGTAGTGATTTTTATGAAATTCCAAGTATGCATATTTCTTCTCACTAATAAACAATATTTAATAGAACAAAAGTATATTCCATAATACAAATAACGGTAAATTTTACAAAAACCTAAAAATGATGGGGACAAAATTTTACATACACCCCAAGGAAATATGCGTATTACCGTGCAATTTATGGAATTAACAGCAAAATGTATACATTTTATTGTTTTGGCGAATGCCTCTGGGTGTCTGAGATATATTTTGGGGTCAAATGCCGTTATTTAAGGTCAAACTTCTTGTATAGCTCGTTGAAGCTGACCCTTGCATAATTCTTTGCGTTTTTAGGTAATGCACTTAAAAAAACACAAAATTAGTGTCAGATTGCAAGTCTTGAGACCCTACAAACCTTTAAAGTTGTTCTTGTGCACAATATACCTTCCTGAACGTCGATAAATGTACGTTTATCTTCAGATGGATTGTTTTACGATTTGGCATCTCATCCATCCTATTCTCGCGATTTAGCCCACAGTGACATTTAAATTATTCAAAGCTGAAAAAAATCGCTCGGTGGAGACAGATTTGACTTCAATATTGATATAATTGTTAAGAAATTCATATTTTATGAAATTCGAAAATCATATGTTGAAACATGGTAGAACAAATACAAGGTAAAGTTAATACTACAACAAATACAACTCGAACAACAACCACATAGGAATTTGTTTTTGTTTGTAAACCTTAGTGTCAACGTAAATGTAAACAAAACAAGGAAATGTCTATAAATTATTGGAATTTAAAAAACTAATAATTTTTCACATTTGATTGAATATTTTGGAAAACATGAATGAAAACTCGTTAGATTTTCAATTTGAATGTTTCCATATCATTCCACTAAATGCATAATTTCTCGCAGAAAGTAGAATACTTGCAAAAATGTTTCGCGTCGCTGGTAATTCATTGAAAAAAGAGAAGATGTTTCAATCATTTGCTTTTGAAAACAAAAAAGCACATGTTTATTAGGGCTTTATTCTTTTCAAGTTTAAGAAAATACCACACATATTAACAAATATTGTACCGCCTCTATAAGCGGTGTTTTAGTGTGCGGCATGTCGTTCGGACCTGGAGGAGGTTACATGTCAATGATATGAAGCCGTCTTGATGGGAAATAGTTTTTTTTTCTGATGAATAAATTTGTTCTTCAAAAATATATATCCCTAATATACATCGAACATAGAAATAAATACATAAAATGTCGAATGGAATTTGACACTAACACTACAACCCAGTTCAGTCAGCTGGGTATTGCTGCTACCTTTTCTTGTTCTACCATGATGTTGAAAGGTGACATAATGACGGAACTTACTGAAAATTTGTCTCTGGGATTAATTCAGATGGTACTAAATGTAAGCTATTGGCCTGTTCCCGTACTTTTACAATGCTGTTCGATAACAAACTTGTAAAGTGAAAGAGAGGGAATTTAGACAGAATTTTGGAGACTTTTGTTACTGAGAACTTACAAGTTTTTGCAAGCAAAATTTTCCATGTAAGAATTTGCAAGTTTGTTCAGCTGATTTAAATTGGAATGTTTTGTGACGGACTTTTCAATTCTTGGCAAGAACATAAACAAACATTTGGTTATTAAAATAATTACAAGATAAAAAAAGAGAAGAGATAACTAAATAAATTATGAAAAACGACTTATGTATTTTGTAAAATAACTGATTTTGTAGTTTGTGATTATTGTTTTATTTTTAAGCTATCAAATCCCAGCAAAAAGCGGCACATCCATGGAGTAGGAGGAACACTAAGTGGACGGTCAGCCATTAATTTATGAGATGGAAAGAGAATATCGTACAGACCTATTGACTTGCAACCAACTTTCAACTCCACTGCCACACATGCAAGTGCCAATTAAAAAAAATATAATACATATACCCAAAAGAGCTTCAAGTCCTTGGCATTTGTAAATGCCGGGTAGAAAATAAAAAATTCTTTAGGTATATATTCTTAGTCTTTGTTGAGGCAGTCTGAGGTCGAAACCTAAAACTACCCAAAACCCTAGTGATCACATTACTTTAAATGTTTCCCCATACCCAGCAATGGGCATGGGTTTACAAAGCAATTGTACAGCTGTGTCCAAATGTATGGTTGGGTGCCATAGCTATACATAAAATTATTATTAAAAACTTAATAGAGCTTGCCTCCTCGATGGATTGTCATCTCAAGCGCGATGGGGAGGTCTAGTAAGCGTGAAGATCCTAAGAGCGATACCGGCGGTAGCGTACCTACTGGTAGGGCCACCCATGCCGGTAAGGTCGATGGTGAACGCTGAAGCTAAGAACAATCCACAACGTGGGAAGTCAACGGTACAAGTTATATGCAACTGCGGCGGATGAACTGATCACAACAATGCGACGTCTGTCTCATATTGAGCGGTCACAAACAGCGTCTGAACTCCAGGAGTAGCGGCTGGATATAGAAAAGGAAAATTCTCAACCCTTCAGAAGGCAACGGGAAACCACTGAAGTAATCTCCCTGGAAAACCATACAATTATGAACACAAACCAAAATAAAGAAGGAATAAAATTAAACGGTACTTATATTAACAACATATATAACAACGATATGCAGATGACACCACAGTATTAGCCGATAGTATATCCGGACTTCAAAAACTAGTAAATGAACTCACTTCACGCAGCGAATCGTATGGTCTTAAAATTAACACACACAAAACAAAACTGATGATTGTTAGTAAGAAAAATTCGCACAATGAAACAATGTTAAAAATAAACAACGCACACGTCGAAAGAGTACAAAGTTTTAAATACCTCGGGGTTCTAATTAATGACCAATGGGATTCCTCAAAGGAAATAAGATGTCGAATAGAAATGGCAAAAGATGCATTCTTCAAATATAAATAAGTTTTGACCAACCATAACCATATAAACATTGAGACAAAAGTACGATTTATTAAATGTTATGTATGGTCAGTCTTATTATACGCTGCAGAAGTCTGGACCATTAAAGCTGCTGACATAAAAAGACTAGAAGCTTTCGAAATGTGGATTTATCGAAGAGTATTAAAAATACCTTGGACTGCACACGTCACAAATCTCGAAGTACTGACAAAAATGAACCAACGGAGAGAACTTGTATCTGTCATCAAAAAACGAAAAACGGCATACTTAGGACACATCATACGACATGGAAAGCAAAGCTCCTGCAGGCAATACTTAAAATTACCATTGAAGGACGCCGTACCAGAGGCAGAAAAGAGATGACTTGGAAAAAAAACATAGAAGACTGGACAAATATCAACAACACGGCTAATCTTCTCAGTATATCAAGAAATAGAAGCAGTTTTAAAGGATTATCAATAATTTATAAATGTCATGAAAAAAATATCACATTTGTAATCTATGTAATTGCAATGAAATATGCTACAATTGTATGGTCGCTTATATTCGAATACCGAATTTGCAAAAAAAGAAGAAGAAGAATAGAGCTTGACAAAAATATCTAATATGCTTACCCTCTTTCCTTCCTACAACACAACAACAACATAACATTGTTCCACAACATCCCATACGGGACAAGGGAGACTTCTCTCATATCAATGAGTGCACCCCGATTCATATTTAGCTCAATGATATGGGACCTACTGTTTATCGCCGAGTCCGAACGGCGTGTCCTAAGACACCACTTATAGAGAAGTTTTTCAAGGCTGAAATACTCAGGAAATGTCGCCAACATTACTGAGGGGTATTTTGCCACCGTTGAAAATGTTTGGTGTTGCCTGGCCGGGGAATCGAACCACCGACCTTCTGCGTGCAAGGCGGGCGTGCATACCATTGCACCACGGTGGCACCCTATTCCTTCCTACACAGTGCGATAACCGAACCATCCCCGTCACACCACCAACATACACTCATCATCAACAACAAAACCTTTAATCACCTGCATCACCACAATCCAAAACAAACAGACACAATAATCACCTCTACAACTACCATTACTCTCAAATACTCAAGATGATCACAATGGACCTCAAGGTCTCCGAGTGGAGTGACTGCGTATCCTCAAATTTACACAATGTTTTCATATTGATCTTTATAGATCCCCCATCTCCAGAGTTACTACAACGTCTCCCCCAAGACTAGAGAGCTCCAGAAATATTACAATGTCTCTGCACAATTGAAACCCCTGAACCGCAAATCTCTCCACCCGATATTGAACATAACAACAATTCCACTCATAGTAAACCTCCTCTTTTAAGATGCTACCAAGGACCGAAATTTGGCTTGAGAACTCCAGAAATATTACAATGTCTCCCCACAATTCAAACACCTGAACCGCAAATCTCTCTACCCGATATTGAACATAACAATTTCGCTCCCAGTAAACTTCCTCTTCTAAGATGCAACCAAAGACGAAAATTTGATGTAGAGTATAAGCCATTTATAAGAACTAACAACCAGGAACCACCTCCATCACCATGCACATGCAAAAAAATAGAGATTGAGAGACTGAAGAATCAGTTGGAAATTCAACAAACACAACACGAATCTATTGTGATACAGCGGATAAATGAGGAGAATCGCTTGAGGCAAAATTTGGACGATATGGCATTAGACTTGAAGAGGATACATGACAATTCTATATACCTGAAGGATGTGGCCGATAAAAAGTTGATTAATTTCTCAAAAATGATTTGTGAAAGCTCTAACACATATAATGAGGTTCAAAAATATGGCTCAAAGCCTATATCTAACATCAAGAAAGGCGTACAACTTTCTAGGAAATGATTATAATTGTCACCTCCCACATCCATCGACGTTGTTACAGTAGCGGCCAATAAAACGAGTGGAACTTGGAATAGATCTCACGATTATGGACAACCTTAAAAATATAGTGGCAACATTAGGCAAGAGGGATCGTCAAGTTGTCCTCGCCTTCGACGAAAATGAGATCCGGAAAGAACTCGAATATAACAAGGAAGATGACTCAATAGACGGCTTCGAAGATTTGGGATGTGACATCCGGTCATCAAAAATTGCTACAAAAGCACTTGTATTTATGGTCAAAGGCATTTGCAGCAATTGGAAATACATAACCAGTTTTTACGCCTTGAGCAGTTCCGTGCATGGAGAAACTTTAAAGAGTATCCTGTTCCACAATATTGATTCCTTAGAAGAAATTGGCTTAGGTTCCAACCAACGACTACAAAACCTTAAATTTGATGACGAAATCCCCATTTCTTCATCTACAACAACAAAACCATTGCATTCTTATGGGATTTCTCCCATTTATTCAAGTCGATTAGGAATAATATTTTTACAAACAATGTCGTCGTGGATGGAAAAACAGTTCAAAAACAATATATAGATGCAGTTGTGGAACATGACACAAAAAACTTCAATGTCAAGTTGTGTCCAAAGGTGACCGAAAGGCACAAAAATTTAAACAATTCGGACTTCATTTGTCGCCAGAGCAATGCACATAATGAGCCATACAATGTCAGCCGCTATTCAAACGCTCGTAGCAACCGGTCATCTCCCACCTGAAGCAATGGTCACTAGCGAATTCTTGCAAAAACTTAATGACATATTTGACCAATTAACTAACTAACTAAAAGAACAATACTCCACCAATCCCCATGGGCAACCAATTCTTAGAGGATGTTCTAAGAAGATGGAATCTCTGAAAGCGACAATCGAATTTGTATCGAAGATACGAGTAACGAGCAAAGCGAAGTGCGTTAGGGGATTAGTTCAAATTATCAAAGGCATCATTCTAATTTCTGAGGAGCTGTTTAAAGAATGCGACGATGTGGATTATATTCTTGTGGGCAAATTAAGCCTGGATGCTCTAGAAAACGCCTTTTCTAGGTTCAGAGCCCAAGGAAATAATTCGAATCCGTCGGTTAGAGAGCTGCACTACTACATACACCTCGCAGACATTTTTAAATTGCGCCCGTGGTAGTGTCGTGAAAAACTGCGAAAGTGACAACGACCACTATTTGGATTGGATGATGACAACACAAAAGCTGCCAAAGAAAGAACCGGAGAAAACGAGTTTCATGGATGTCAATATAATTTTAGGCTTTTTGGATTCCTTAGACATTGTGCAAACTAATCGGGTGGAAATGCAGACTGAGCGTTATGTGGTTGGCTATAAAATCTTGAAGACCATAATCAATAAAATAAGGTGCCAAAAGTGCCGCAACGCCATGACCAAAGCAACCAAACACGAGAGCACAGAGGTTTTCATAAAAGCCAAAAATTATAGCAACAATAGCAGCCTATACCTAACGAACACCGAAGATGAAGTATTCATAGTTTACCAATTTGTTATATATTGGTACAGAAATATATTTGAACATTTTGCCCATTATCCATTACTCAAATCAATGACATCTGAAGCCATAATAGTAAAATTGAACAAACAATTCCCTTGGTTCTTAACAAACGGTGACTGCAAAGAACATAGAAAGCAGCATCTTCAGTATTTACTACGGCTTCTAATTCTCAAAAATGCAAAATGGTTGTCTGATGAACTAACTATAGAAGAAGCGCGGAAAAGACAACAAAAGGCCAAGAAGAGGAAGCTTAATATAATAGAAAAGAACAAACTCAAAAACCAAAAACTACTATGTAAAGAAACTTTAGTCGTTGCACGTAGTTCAGTCTGATCCTTACCAATTCCCACTTGGTAAGTAAATGTGCTAAAACCATTTAAAAAATTATACAATATGTAATAGTTCTATTTTTTTTTTTTAATGCAGTCTTCGGTTACAGTCTTCACCAATTGGGCCGGTGAAATTCACATGGCTATTGCCTAACCACATCAACTTGGTTTTTTTGGATTTATTAATTTCGAGTGGTCGACACTTGGGTAATCGCTGTGATACTCAAACGTCTACTGCCCATATTGTGTGGTCATGTGTTTTACCAATGTTCGCCTCTGGTCACCCGCACCGACGTAGCCAGGGGGGGGCCCGGGTGGCCCGGGCCCCCCCCCGAAATGATTTTAGTTCCCGTAGGATATTAGCTAATGTTACAAATTTTTTAATTTTTGAGTAAAATTTTAAGCTGTTTTAAATTGTTCAAGAAATATGTAAAGTAGTTGGAAGCATTACAGAGAATTATTTAACTACATTGGTATACTTATTGTTCAACATATTTGAAAATATAAAAATAATGAACAAGTTAGGCTTTTTGAGCAATTTTATGCATAGTTCTTGTTAAGTTTTAAGGTGTTGTTTAAGCGTTTAATCGGAATTTTAGGTTGACGGTGTTACTGAGTTCAGAACAATACGTTTATTTGTATTTATTGAACGTTTGTTTGTAGGTCGAATACTTTGGCTTGGCAACATCCAGAAAAAAAATTTTTGCGAAATTTTGTTTTTGAAATTTTTTATAAGAGCAATTCAACAATAAAATGTAAAACTGTTGCTTAATCTTTGTGGTTTTAATTGTTTGTATATTTTCTCTAACACGTTTTTATAATGAACTATTTTGAAATTCATAACAATTACAAATTCTTTATTATGTTTGAAATTTGCAATAAAAAGAACTATGTATATCAACCATTTTTTATGATATAATTTCTGTTCCACCGCAGTGTCGTAAATGTCTATTGGACAAAAGAATTTTTCTGTCGAATTTTTATGTTTTGTTCGACCTTTCGAATGTTAATAAAATCAAGATTATTGAGCTTGAGGTCAATGTTTATATTTTATTAGCTGACCCTGGTGCGCTTCGCTACCCCGAATAAGGTAAAATATATTTAGACAAATTTATTTGTAGGCCAATTTTCGTCACTCATTGCAACTTTCATTAAAATCGGGTATATAAAGCTTGTTTGGTGCATCAAATACATTAATCGGAGGAAAATATATATGGGAGCTATATCCAAATCTGAACCGATTTCAATTCTAGACCATTTTAGACCGATTTATTTCTAGACCAAATTCCTGCACACATCCAAAATTGGGAGACATTATCTGTTACTGTTCTATAGATATTTGCATAAAAAATCTAAATTTTTTGGAGGTACCTCCGATTCTGATGCTATATCTCCGGATCAACGCTGAATTTCAGAAATTTGTATAGCCTATGTTACTTTCAGGCCATGTAGTGATATACGAGTACTCTGAAAATTTCAGGAAGATCAGTTCAGCGGCTTTTGAAACAAACAAACGTACAAACATTTTTCTACTTTATATATATTGATTTATTACATATTATTTCCAATATTTCAAAATTTTTCTGTCGACTACTCTTTGAATAAAACCAGAAGAAAACGTCATAGAAACCCACAGCAATTGTATTTTGGGAAGTACTTTCAATGGATGCACATTTCTAGAAATGTTAATTTTTCCTGATTCGGTAAAGGACCTTGTGACGACAAACCAAATCTAAAAACTGATCGGAAACAGGTTCTTCTTCGTCAACATCTCAACAAGTACCACTCGATTTTGCGAACAGGAATATACCCTGAGCCTGTGTGAATTGAAACTTTCATCTGTAGACAGATCGAATAGCTACTACACAGCCAAAATCCTTAAACCCAAAAGCTATGCATTAGGAGCTTTTCAGAAATTTGTAACCATTTCGGACGTATGAACTTGCAAACAAAGTAGGGATTTGTATAATTGATCACAAGTGTTGCGGAGGAGGTATGGAGAAATGGACCGGACCGACATAGTTCATTTTTGGAGTAGATCTTATTTTTGGAGTCATTCCTTTTAAAAGATATAGCGCCCACCAGTCATTTCAGTTCGCCACAGTATAATTTTCAACTTTTGACTCTTATGTCAGGAAATATGGACTTGCCCACGAAAAACTTAATACCGCTCTAAACTGCACTTAAACAAATATTTTGAAGGTTTGTGAGGGAGGAATCATGGCCCATTTTCGAGCAAAAACTAAGTTTGAAAAAAATATTACTAAATCCAACGTTTGGACCAAATCTGTTGCTCCGTTCAAGAAAACTCGCGCATACCACTTTAGCTAAAATTCTTGAAATTGGGGGGGGGGGGGGGGAAATACCAGAAGAAGTAGACCGAAATGCACCATCTTCGAATTTTGTATATATAAGGCTTGCTGAAATATTGCGATAAACAAAGTTTGAACCAACGCAGTATCTGGTTCGAAAGTTGTCGTGTGTGTTCTTTACAGCTTTCGGGCCATTTCCCCTGGAAGTATAGACTTGCCTCTGAAAAACTTGTACGGTAGTAATAGGAGCCCCGAGAACACTTGTTGCAAAAAAGCAAAGCATTTCCAGAGAGTTTATTTTATATTTACTTATAACTAATTATTAGCATAAAGGAAGTGAAGCCATGACCATTGAAGTTTTAAGCTTACACAGCTTATCCATAGTGGTATTAAAATGCACTTCGCTGAAAATTTTTGAAATACTCTGCGGCAGTTTGCCGAAAGAGTAGATAGATCAAAATATCATGACGGCCAAATTATGGACCGAATCGGTTGATCTGTTTGAGAATTATCATGCTCCCCAGGCGGCTACACAGACGAACGGACATAGCTAAGTCGGCTCCAAGTTTTCTGAAACAGATTTCTGCCAAACACCTTTTGGCGCTAAATCCACATCCGATGAGGCACGTTTTGGCTAAAGGCTAAGAGTATAAAAAATGTAGATTGGGAAAAATTGTGTTTATGGATTTTTGCTAAAAGAATGTATACATGTATAGACCTTGGATTGGGCGACATAATTTCATTTTAAACGAAGTTAAGACTGGATTCCAGAGATTCCCTTGTTCCTGATAAATTTATGAGAAGATCCAGAATTTCTATAAGTGAAGTCCAACGATTGGACGCCAAAATTAGTCTACTGACAGAGGTACGATTTGGCGACAGAATTTGTCATTTACATAACCGCTATTAGGTGCTAGAATTTCTTGATGGATAGATTAACTATTGCTCAGCATTAGTTCTCGGCCTTCAGAAATTCTTTGCGATATGTAGACATCGGAATTTTGCATATTTTTGAAAATTGTAATGTTAAGATATTTGAAATTTAAATGTTATGATATTTCTAAGGTTTTCCATTGTATTCGCTTTCTTTTGGCCTTACCGAAGTGATATCACTGAATTTCATAACATTCACTGTAGTTGTGAATTATTTGATAAATGATCCTCCGAAAAATATATGGGATTATTAATATATTCATTGTTTTGACCATATATTAACTGTGACATATTGTCAAAAAAGTTCTAAAAGATAAAATTGGCCAAGAAGTCTTGCGCCATATGAACTGAAAAATAGTATTGAAAATTATTTCATCAGTAGAATAAGTCTAAAATAAGGTTTGCATCTTTGCTAAATATGACATTTTCGCGAACATGAACTTTCAAAATTTTGCTCAGGTGGGCCCCCCCCGAAATGAAATCCTGGCTACGTCCCTGGTCACCCGAGTGGCGTATGGGAGTTCAACAAATAAACAAGCTCTCCTCTGCCCAGCGTACATTTTTGTTAAATTTTTATTGGCTGGAATCTTTGAGAATACCAAGGAACCCAGTTTAGAGACAATTTAAACTTACCTGTGCGATCCAGTCTTGCAAAACGACATGTCGGGTATTTGGCAATGTGTCAAATGGTAACTGTGAATAAATTTAAAATTGTTCTTTGCTTGTTACTACTCTATCCATTTTCTAGCATTGCTCATCAAGTTTTTGAAAAGTTCCGCAATATATTGTTTAATCGTCATAAGATGCATGAAAAAGTTTTGTAATCCCAAGCCACTCTGCTGCTGCTCTATTTCAATGATATACGAGGGCGGTTCGGAAACTTCTTAGCCTATCAACTAAAGAGAATAGTTAGTTTTTCAAAAATATTTTTATTTTTCAATATAATCTCCTGAAACTTCAATACACTTAGTCGAACGCTTTTCTAGCAATTCTATCCCTTGATTAAAATAGTTTTCCTCAAGGTCTTCAAAATAGTGGTTTACAACTGTAATTGCATCTTCATTTGAGGTAGAACGCTTGCCGGCAAGGAATTTGTTTAGATTAGATTATGTCACTGGGAGCTAAAGCAGGAGAATAAGGTGGGTGGTCAAGCAACTCGTATTTAATTCGCTGATTTTAGCCATTGTTAAAACACTCTTGTGCGCTGCTGCGTTGTCTTGATGAAAAATTATTTTTTTGTGTTGTAAGCCAGGACGTTTTTCTCGAATTGATCCAAAAGGTTGCAATAGTACTCTGAATTTATTGTTTTACCCTTTTGCAGATAGTCAATCAATGAAATACCTTTGAAGTCCCAAAAACCCGTTGCCATAACCTTACCAGCAGATTGAATTGTTTTTGCCTTCTTTGGGGCACTTCCTCCAGCTTCAGTCCATTGTTTGGATTGTTCTTTTGTCTCTGGAGTATAGTGGTGGATCCATGTCTCATCAACAGTTATGACGACGCTTAAAATCCATTTTATTTCGCTTAAAACGATCCAAACAAGCTTGAGAAATGTTCATTCTTATGCGTTTTTGATCGACTGTTAACAAATGCGGCACCCATCTTGCAGAAAGCTTTTTCATCTGTACATGGTACAATAATACAGGTAGCATTATCAAGCCAGCTGATGGTAACATAATGTGTCAATTGCATTGAATTGATGTCAAATTTTGACATCTTATGTTACTAACAATTGCCGATGCGGCTACCTGTGTATTTGTACCATGCATCTGTAGTTCTTCATGCAAAATTAAATGGACTCGATCATATGAGATGCCCATGATATTAGCAATTTCACGCACTTTTATTCGTCGATCATTTAATACCATATCATGCACTTTGGCTACAATTTCTGTTGTTGTTGCTGTTTTTGGACGTCCACTACGTGGTTCATCTTCAATGCTTGTACGACCACGTTTAAATTCAGCAACCCAATTTTTTACTGTTGCATATGAAGGAGCACTTTCACCTAACACATTCACCATATCATTATGAATTTCTTGTCCCGGTAAACCTTTTTTATGTAAATATTTAACGACAGCACGCATTTCTAATTTTTCCATTGTAAAAAATTGCGGATGCGTCTTTTTTGAACACCTGTTTCTATATGAAGGAGTTGCCAGATCGAAACAAAATTTAACATGTGTCATAACAGAGATGGAAGTTTCCAAAACACTTAACTTTTTTTCTGTTTATACCGCGCTTTTTGTGCTAGGCTAAGAAGTTTCCGAACTGCCCTCGTACATAAAGAAATGCAGGTAGTGGCTGATCAGTATCTATCTCAATTGGTGGACAAATTCCCTCACCTACTGTGGAATCGTCGAATGCTGTGACGCATGTTGCATATCCTACAACTGTTGGCCTTTCCTCTAACCCTGGATCCTAATGAGGAAACCCCCAAATTAAGGGTTGTTTCTACACCATGCAATTTACAGTTAGAGGTAGTTTACACTATCTATCAACGTCATATGACACGAAATAAAAACATTCCATATCTACCCACGCAGGCAATGTGGAGACGTAATTTTATTACAATTTTGCTGGTGTGGACGCACAATCCCCGATAAGGAAAATCCCCGATATTGCAAATATTAGCGACTATGTAATGATGGAAAGGTTCATGTCATATGACATTTACATATAGTGTAAACTACCCCTTAATGATTTCTTTGCCCGCACGAGAGGGACGCCCTACATATCGTCCCCTCATCTTCGAATTGAGTGAAAACACTCAAAACAACAGACATTTTGAGTATGTTTACGACGTAAAACTCAAACCTGAAAGCGCAACAACGATTGGTGCGACACCTTTTAGGAGAAGAAAAATATACTTTACGCCGTCTATTTATTTGTTAGTCTATGTTGACACGACAATGTAGCTGTGTTCCTTTAACCTGCAAAGCGTTTCTTAACTCCGAAAATTTCTGCAGGTAAAAAATGGCAGAACTGATTTTTCGACTTTTGTATGACGATTATTTCACAATGAAGAAGAAAATGGACGAAAAACAGAAGAAAAAGTCGAACGCTGTCAAAACTAAACTAAAAACTGTGAAATAAAAGACGAAAATTGATTTTTTATGTTTCTTTTTGGCATTGCTGTCAGATCTACCATTTTTCCGTTCCTTTACTTTTCTGGTAAAAATGTTCATGAGAGAGCAATTTTTAGCAATTTTGACACTTTTCTCTTTTACCACTCTTACCATTAAAAAAGTAAATGAACAAAGCTTGTATTTGTGTTCAGAATGTCGTACGCTGTACGTTCCAAATTTTAAAACTACTAGTTACGTTACTTGTATCACTAATCAGAATCATGATTGCAACAAGTGCTGCCAAACGTAAATGTGTTCAAAGCGGATATGGAATAAGTGTTGCCAGTAAAAAAGTGAGCACAAAGGCAACTTAAACAGCTGACCAAGGGAAAGAGATGGCAGTGAGAGTAAACAAAAATAATCTCGACACGTCGCAACGATTTTCATATTTTGTGTTGTTTGGTTTGGTTCGTCAAACTGAAAGTGCTGCCAAAGCGTAAATGCGTTCAAAGCGGATATGGAGTAAGTGCTGCCAGTAATAAAGTGAAACAGCTGACCAAGAGAAGAGAGGGCAGTGAGAGTAACAAAATGTAATCTCGACACCAGTATTACCGTTTTGGGCATTTCGGCCCAAATTTGGGCCGAATAAAAAATAATTTTTAATTTTGGGCCGATGGGCGGCCCAATTTCCTTTTGGGCCGTGTTCATGCTAATAATTTTAAACAATATTATTATTACATGCTTACTTTTACTATTGGATGGATTTGAAAACGTAAAATAAAGCAATTTCGTGGCATTAAAAATATAATTTTCACATTAAAACTTAATGCCAAGAAGGTCCTCCTAGTAGTTTAATTGTCACTTTTAATTTTTAGTTACCCGGGTTTTGAAATATATTTTTCGTGATACTTAAGTATTTGGTAAATAAATTGGTGGCAACGGAATCAGGCCAAGCTAGAGGTTTTTTTTTTCTATTTTTGGCATATATTTTACCTTCAAGCAGATAGTTCAGGTTTATCCTATTTATATCCGAGTGTCAACTCAAATCGTCTTTTTTTATAAAAAAAAATTAATAAAAAGAGCATCAATATATTGACATTGACTACAAAAATAAATCGTACCAGCTCGAAACTTCATAAATATTTATAGGCACTCTTACTTAACAGAAAATGAAAAGTTTGAAATAAAATTTGCTGTTTTGGAGTTTTATATTAAATTACTAGATCAACATAATAAGGGAATAGACTATAAAAGTGACCCAAATACCCCCCTTTATTACAACTCTTCTTTTGTTATAGTTTGGATTTTGCGTACAGATTTGTAGCGTTTCGGCTAACTTAAAGTTGAAAGTAATGATTAAAATTGATGGAGGACCTTCTTTGTATTAACGTTTAGTGTGAAAGTTACACTTTTAATGCATGCAAATTGTTTTTTTTTTGCGTTTTCAAATCCATCCAACAATAAAAGAATGGACGTAAAAATGGCCCATATAAGGTAACCTCAAACGAAGTTTTGCCTATTATGAACCAGGTATTACATTTTCCCAGACTTGTAGAATGTGACCCCGATTTAATAGTAACAGATTGAAATTTGCTAAGACTCGGTTAAACTATACTTTCTTTCATCTCAAAGAACACATCTTATTATACCTTTGGAATTTTTGATTTTGAAAAATAGTGCATATTCTTGAGGTAAATGGCTATCTGCGAAACCATCTTTTTGTAATCTGTCTCACATGAATAATATAATACGGCTATATGAAGATCGGTCAATTTGTTTTAGAGCTATCGTTGGCACCGACTTCAAAAACGCCGTTTCTAGAAACACGCACTGTTGCCTTCCAATCATTATATCTCAGACGATTTTTTTGCGACATACTACCTTTACGTAAAAATAGACAATATTTTTTCGATTTTTCTAAAAGTATTTATTTATTTATTATAAATTTAGCTTATAACTAAAAAAATTACAAACTAAATATAAGCAAATGAGGCCATGACATCTAAGGTCTTAGGCCAATTTCTAAAAGTAATAAATGGTATCTATGAGAAATATATATTTTTGTTTCAATTTTGTAATGTTGGGCCGTTTTAGGGCGTGTTGGGCCGTTTTTAGGAAAATTTTGGGCCGAAAAAATTTTTCGAACGGCAACACTGCTCGACACGTCCATTTACTCTCCCACCGATTCCATTTACTCTCCTACTCTCCCGATTCCAATAACACACAATGCAGAGAGAGAGAGAGAGAGAGTGAGAGTGCAAAGCAGAAAAAACAATAAATTCAACGTTGGCAACCATATGGGAAATAAACACAACATATTACAGGTTTGGGATTTAATTTTTACTAGTTCGTCAAACTGAAAACATTTAAGATTCGAGGTACGGTAAATGGTTCGTTTCGTTTGTTTTCGGGTTTTTTGGCGACGCACCTCGTTACATATTTTCCGGTGTTTTATTTGAAGTAAACAAAAAAGTTCAACACCGTATACAAGTTATGATTTATTTACAATAAAAATTGAAGGATATACAAATTTATTAAGTAAACAAAAAATAAACCAAATCGCTTGTATTTTTATTGTGGAAGATGATCAATTGGAGTTATTGAAAGAAAAAAAAAAAAAATAGAATTCATGAAATTGAAATACGATATGTGATCAAAGAAAACCCGCCTAACAAGTGCTAAATATGAAATAAAGAAGAAGCTGTTAAAAGCGAGAACTTTTTTCAAATTAGATAATGAATAAAAAATTAAAGTGATAAAATATCAAATAAAAAAGATAAACAAAAAAGAGTAAAGAATAAAAGTGGTGACAGTCAGTTGTTAATAGGTGTAATAAAAAATAACAAAAACAACAGTTATACACGTCGCATCATTATTACATTTGGTTGTTATCAAAACAATTGTGAATAAAAGTGCAAAACAAAAACAACAAAAAATATCTACCGGCGTTCTAACAAAAAATCCCATTTGGTAGTCAATATAACAAAAGAGGGGGAAAAAACAACAAATAAAAATTTGCCGGTCTAACTATAAAAGCGTTAGTTATTGTTGTGTTTTGTATCTCAATTATTTGGGAACACATTCTCGCTTTTAACCTCGCTTAGAGAGAGTGCCTTTTCTACCCTTCTACTTCCTTCCAACCCCCCAAACGGCGAAGTTTGTCTGCAACACCCCTTTTAACGATTAAAAGTTTGTCTGATTTTAATATCAATCGACAGCGACCAGACCAGACCATTCAACCCGCAAGGAATACAGCAACAACAAACAATATCAAATCCAATTCCACCACCTCAGACCCCGTGATTTAGTTTTGTGCCACCGCCACGGTTGTTCTTTTTTATGTTTATGTGTTTGTTGTGTGATTTGTTTTCATCGTAGTCTCCGTCTTTTTCATCATCATTGCTTTTTATTTTATTTTGCAACACTTGTTAGTTAACCACATTTTCATTTTGCCGGCAAAACATAAACAAGAACAGCAGCAACAACAACAAAACCATAGTAACTTCAGACTTTAGTAACAAAAACAAAACATCATTAACCTCATGGACAGCAACAACAACAACAATAATAAAAACAGCAGCAAACATTGGCAATACAACACAAGAGCTCTATAAAAGGGCAATAAAAATTACAGCAACAACAAAAACATCACACAACACAACAAAGGAGTCAAGCGCAGCAAGCGCAACGTCCAGCCAGGCAGCCAAAGAAGAGCCCCAAAATACCAACAACAACCGCACTAATTCAAGCACACGGATTGAGCCACGGAGAGAACAAATAAAAATGCAAAATTGAGTTTTGGTTTGATTGGAATTTACCACACACACAACACACAAAGGAGAACAAACTCCTCTCAATCACTGACTTTTTTCTCTGTGAATTGAATCCCCCACAAAAATATTAAAGAGTGAATTAAAACTGCCAAAAATAATAAATTATTTAAATATTTAACAACAATTATGCTTAATAGAACATTTAAATTAACAAATTATTGCACTGACGACAACAACAGCAACAAAATGAGTTCCTTTGAAGACCGTCGTACCAACAAATCTTTTTACTCCTCCATAAACAGCAGGAATGTTGAAACAGCCAAATCCTCGTCATCCTCATTGTCACCTCTAAACTGCCTTTATTTTGGAAGTAATCTTTACCGTCCTTTAGTTTTAACATTAACCGTTATTATATGTTGTCTACTTGCCAATGTCCCGTTTGCATTGGGTCAACAAGCTGCTCCACCTCCGCCCGTTGCAGCAGCTCTGGCCTCACCAGGTGGTTCTTCGATATTGGAACAATTTAGTCCGAACTGTACAGTTGTATCGCCCATATTCCAAGCTCGTGGCATTGATCCCGCAGAAATTCCCCAAAAACCTAGTAATGGTAAGTGAATATTGAAAACTTATTTAACTTAACTATTTTGAAGACAAATAAAATTTTTCAAAATAATTGGTATGTTCCAGAACTGCAAGAATCTACTTATTTTTACTATTTTTTCCGATAACATAAAGGAAAAAATGTTATCGTAGTAAAAAATAGTAGCTTCTTGCAGGTTCTGGAACAGAGCGAATAATATAATAGAGAAGTTCAAATGTTTATTAGGTTCGGGTTTCTGACCCTAATAAGAAATGAGTTTCGATACACATTTTTCGATTTAGTTATTTGTTTGAACCCAAATAAAGAGGAAGCCTGTGATGATTGGATATCGTCGAGAGGTGCAACTCCTCACATGACGCATCCTGTACATATATATATATATATATATATATATATATATATATATATATATATATACAGTCAACCAAAAATGTCTACATACACCCCATAAATATCGGTTTTTAAGGATGAAATATGGTTGTCCATGATATCTTTTAGGCAAAATAGGAACATATTTGTGGATTAATTGCCGTTATTTAATGGCAGGCTTCGCGTATAGCTCGTTAAAGCGGACCCTTGCAGATTTCTTTGAATTTTTCAGTCTTGTAGTTTTTAAAACCCCAGAAAATACAGTGGGACTAATAATTTTGAGATCCTTGAGCGATTTGAAGGTGTTCTTATGGATAAAAATGCTCCTGAGCTTCGCTAAATGTACGAATTCCTGAGTTTTGCATAAATTGTATAGTTTTCGCAGCATTCTAAGGGTCAAATTACATGCAGGAGCCTTGGGGTTACCTTGTAATAAGGTCTGATATAATTTTTGGACATTAACTCAGAAATCAGAAATGTACAACATTTGCCTACAAATCCGCTCCTAAAGCTTCCAAAGCATCAAAATGAAAGCATCACCAGAGAATGCATGAAATTTGTATGAAATTTACACTGTTAACTACTATGCTCTCGTATTATGATCGTTAGGGTCGCTTAAAGCGCTATAAATGTCGGATACTTTTACATTGCTGATTCAGTGGATGCTCGAGGATTGAACCAGACCTTATTACAAGGTAATTCCAAGGCTTCTGCATGTAATCTGTCCCTTTGAATGCTGTGAAAACTATAAAATTTATGAGAAAACTCAGGAATTAGTATATTTATCGAAGCTCAGGAGCATATATTATACACAAGAACAACTTCAAAGCGCTCTAGGATCTCAAAATTATTAGCCTCACCGTATTTTCAGGGGTTTCATAAACTAACGGACTGAAAAACTCAAAGAAATCTGCAAGGGACCGCTTTAACGAGCTATACGCGAAGTCTGACCTTAAATCAGCATCCGGCAAAAGGGGCACACGTGCCCTTGATGAGAATAACAACAGAACAACCACCACTCAGTCTTCGTTCAGAAGTCAATGAAGAAGGTTCTGCTGTCGCTTGTTTCAATGATTTTTAATTTTAGCAATGTATTAACGCACACGCTGTTTGTGGAGAGAGCGAGAGAGAGTCGTATGCGTGAGGCCGCAAACAGTGCGTTTGTATTAGTGCCGATACCTTCCTTAAATAACGGCAATTAATCCACAAATACATATGTTCCTATTTTGCCTAATATTTGATTGGGGTGTAATATCCATATTTGATTGGGGTGTACATTTGTACACTTTTTCCTTATTATTTTTTTAATTTTTATAGAATGTACCGTTATTCGTATTATAGAATATATTTTTGTTGTATTTAATATTGTTTATTAGGGATATGAAATAGAACTATGTACTTGGATTTTCATAAAAATGCTTCCTTACCCTAAAAAACCCGAGATTTGTAGGGTGTATGTAGACTTTTTTGGTTGACTGTAGGTCGTAAATTTCAAAAATCTCTAAATATAATTACACACAGTAATGAGTGATCGAAACGAACTTAGGAGTCCCATGTCCTAACTAGAGATTCGTAAAATCGATTTTGGTTAATCGGTTATTAGCCGTAAAATTTCTAAAAGTCGAAGTCGACTATTGAATGTGCGAAAACCGGAAAATCAATTATTCTTAATCGACTTGCAGAGTCAACTATTATTCGTAGTCAATCATTAGTCGTAGTTTATTATTATTCGTAGTCGACTATTAGTCGTAGTTGACTATTGGGTGTATTAAAACCGCGTTATCGACGATATTTTTTGTATACATATAACCACCATGGATCGCATCAACGAAAATGGTCGATTATAGGTCTGTCTGGTTACTTTCCCAACAAGAATTGTCCAGCAAGAACTTTCTCAGAGAGTAAGGAGTTTTCATTCTCTTATGCAAGAAAATTGTAAAAAGTAAACAGACACCTTCCCAGCAAAAACCAGCAAGCAATCAGCTGACTTGCCAAAACAGAACAATTTGTCCGCCAATGAAGGAACCAATAGCAATCAAAAATGTTCTATTTTATTAAAAATAAAAAAGAAAATAACCCAGAAAAGTATTTTTTCCACTTTGCAATTTTGTTCTCCAAACAAACAACAAAATTAGGCTTGCTATTTCCACAATAAAATTGTTTTTAATTTTTACAAACATAAATCAACGAAAAATTAACCCAGATAAAGCCACTGGTCGTTTAAACGCCACAAAAAATGCTTGCAAAAATGGACGTAAAACTCCGGTTTTTTCGAATATTTTTGTGGGGTTTTTTGCATTTTGTTATAGTATTGTCTGTTATCTGTAAGTTCACGCTGATAACACTCCATTTGACCTACGCATTTACATGCAATTGGCCAAAAACGCAAGCTATTCAAAAAAAAAAATCGACTTTTTTGTAATTTTCGACTTTTGATGAAAAATTTAAATATGCGATAAAAATTTAATCAAAAATGTTAGAATCATACAAAGTCAGGGATTTGTTAGGAATATAGTAAGAGTATTTTCTCAATCAAAAACCAAGGGATTGGCATGTAAGGATACACCTATATTACCCTCCAAAGTTTTTGGAACTTTTAAAAGAAGGCCCGATTGCAGGAAGACTATACGTTTTAGAGAAAAAAGTCATTTATTAAAAAATGCTTAAAAAATCTCAAAAATATACTATTCATAAAAATTTTAAGTTTTCTCGCAAAAAAAAAAAAATTCTCCGCGCTAAGTGGGTTAAAAACAGATGATTGATTGTTTTCAGGAAGAAGAAGAATTGCTAGTGCTTGCTAGAAGAAATTTGTCCAGCAAGAATTTACAAACTCTCAGTAAACGAACTTTCAAAATGTCTCTCTCGAATCGCTCTCTTTTGCTGACTTTTTGTGTTAACAGACTTCCAGCAACAATTGGTACAAATTGTTACAAATTTTAGGGTAACCAGACAGAGTTTATATTCGATTAAAATCGGTTTTCGGCGGTTAACAATTAATCAAAAGTCGACTTTTTGAACACTCTCAAATAGTCGACTAACCGAAAATCGAGTTTTAAGTTTTTCACGAAAACCGAATGATCGAAAAACTGATTACAGCATTTCACTGCGTATTCCTAATCTTAAATGCCATAGAGAAAGCTTTACTCAACGTCTCATGGGGAATTCCCAGAAAACTAAACTAACCGATCGACTAATGAATCAATTCAAAGGAATATAGAATTCTGAGGAAGTTTGACTAATAATTTTCAAAATAAGATATCAAAGAATAATGGTAGAAATGAGGCTCAATTAGAGCTTAGAGCCGGTGGAAAATACCTCCTAAACGTCATATAGAAAGCTTTACTCAACGTCTCACGGGAAATAATCTGAAAACACCACGCTTGACCACGCTTCCAACGTATCCAAATTTTGTATGAATGTTTCACCAAAACTAACCAATCGACTAATGAATCAATTCCAATCGATGCTAAAAGAGGCGCAGAATCGAATTCTAAGGGAGTTTGCAAAATTTTCTGAATTTAGAACTGATCTGATCCAAGCTTGAACAAGTGCTTGTTGATAGGAATCCATAGTGAAATAGCACTTTCAGGTGAGGATATTTACCAGTGCATTGAACACATTACTACCATAGTTAATTTTGTAACAACTGTGCATTTGGAGAGGGTCAACTCAAAAATCAAGATATAAAAAAGTTTTATAAATAGTTGTATAATATATACATAAGTAGATTGCAAAAAGATTTAAAGCGATTGTTCCATAGGTATATGAATAGACACAATACAGATTATATGTTATTGTCTAAATAAATTCATATTTTAAAGATTATAATTAAGGAAAGAGTGGAAATTGAACAATCAAAATTGTTTGAGGCCCAATTCTGTTTCTATGAAAATATGGAGATTTTATAAAGGAAGTGTTATCAAATGAAACAAATTATAAAGAAAATATTTTTCATTTCAAATTTGCATAGAACAAGAATTCAGCCTCTGGACGAAATGCATTTCATAAAATGTATAGTGCACTAGGGTAAGCTCAGAAGTCTAGAGACATGGAAATATCAGTAAACAGAGTGTCTATGACCGATGAAAATGACAAATTGGAGTGTCAAAAAATCATTTCGAACAAGTTTACAAAGGCCCACCCCCAAAAAGGGATTTATCTTCTATTGAGAGTACAATCAATAATGTGCTAAGTCAAGTTCCCTACCATCTAATCCATTTTTCTGTAGATTCATCGGCACTTAATAGTGGCTTAGACCCAAGTCTTACTACTATAGAGAAAGTGAGTTTGTCAATTTCTGACTTGAATAATAAGAAATCATATGGTCAAGACAATATTTCAAAGTTTTTGATTCGCAAGTTCCCAATTTATGCTGTAAAATATTTAGTTGTAATATTTAACAACTGTATAAACAACTCTTATTTCCCTAAAAATTGGAAAGATATTTCCTATTAAAAAGAAACCGAATTGTTGCGAAATTAAAACTTGTTATCTAATTTAGGATTAGAGAGAAGTCTCCCTTGTCCCTTATGGGATGTTTGTGGAACAATTATATTATATAATTATATATATCTAATTTCGGAACATTTTTGGAAAAAATACTTCGTATAATATGTATTTAGGAATTTCATATATTCCCCCATGCAATTTGGATTCTGAAAAGTTTATTCTACTCTAGATGCTCCACCAAAATCTAATAACATTATTATTTCGTATTTAAATAGGAAATCTTGCACAGTTGCTGTTTCATGGGATGTTGATGGCACATATTATGATGGCTTACACTATTAAACTATTTAAAAATATCTTTTCCAATAGACAGTTTCATATTCAACTTGCTAATTTGAAGTCTGATTTGAATTGAATACAATCTCTTGTGAAGTTCCGCAGTACTCGATTTTTCCCATCCAATTTATGAAGTATTTATACGCATCAGATGAATAACACTTTAAACCATGTAGAGATATTTTACACAGGTTGGGGAATAAAAATTAACTCGTCGAAGAGTGAAGCAATTTGGTTGAGAAATGCTTCAGGAAAATACAAGCGGTGGATCATGCCCGACAGTAAGTCTTTGGAACTGTTTCTAAACGGTACAGAAATGCCTTTTAGATAGACAGGGCAAAAAGGGAATATTTTTGTCGATTCGGCAAGAATATTCCATAAGTAAGTGATTCTAGTAGTTTTCTACATTTTAAAATATTGATTTTAAAGAATTTCACTTTTTTCACTTATTTTCCGTGCGGAAAATTCCGAGGGAAATATTCATGATTACCCTGATAGTCTCAAATACTTGGAAGTACGTTTCAACAAACTTGTTAAGTTTAATGAGAATGCGAGAAGCTTTATGGGAAAGACCAAGCACATTAAGACCTCGCTTAATGTACTCATTAGTAGCAAAGCGTTGCCTGTAAGGACCAAGTTATATTATATAACAAATGCATAATACCGGTCCTTTTGTATCCTTTTCCCATTTGGTTCAAAATTTCACCAACTAAAATAAATGAAATGGAAGTGTTTAAGAGAAAGGTAAATCGGTTAACCCTTTTTATGGAATTTATTTGAAGTATGAGTAATGGAATTGACATTTGAAACCCAGTCGGTTTGTTAAATCCGGTTATATATAAACGTACTATTAACATCGAAAAAAAATTTCAAAGTTTTAACAAGGGTTTTTCAAACAATTTTAGATATAATTTTACCGGTATTATACAATTATCCGTCTACTCATTGCAGCTAGTAAAAAAATTATCTCAACAGGCTTGTTATAACTCTTTGATCCAGAGTTCTGTTAGAGACCAATTCAATTTCAACTGGACAAATTTTAACTACATTTCCTCTATCGGAATAGATACAGTTCAATGTCCAGACTTTTTATTCGTGCATCCCCTGGAATTCACAGGGATAAACTAGTCATATATTTATGTATATCGCCTTCAGGGCCATGGTTTTTATTTTTAAATATTCTGTCGTGGAGATGGTATGGTTCCCAAATGGAACACGTAATGATTTGCTCCAAGGCCTGAATCAAAGCAGGTTTGTCTGCATACACTTTAGACGTTACATATCCCCACAGGAAAAAGTCGAACGGTGTGATATCACACGATCTTGGTGGACAATCGACCGGCCCAAAACGTAAAAATATCTGAAAACTGATCTTTGTACTGCATTATTTCTTTAAAGTAATGGAGGGTAACAGCACACGTGAGCAGCGTACGTTTCATATCCATCTACAAACGCATCCATTTAGTATTCATATTTACGTCCCACGTTTCTGAATACCATAATTTTTGATTTTGATAAAACTCCAGTAAGCATGGACTTGCTCATGGACCATTGATGAAAATTTCAAGACGATCAACATAGAGCTTTCTAATTGGAAATTCTTTTTTTTAATAAAGAGAACATATCCATCTTATCAACGTGGAAACTCTTCCAAGCAATATGGAGATCTATACAAAACTTTGAAGAAATTGACAAACTAGAGGTTTGCTTTTGGAAAAAAAGTTCTAAGAATACCAAACTTTACACCAACTTATATCTTGAGATTAGAAACGGGAATGGAGAATAATATATTTTCGCGTTAAATACACATCTGAACTACATAACTCGGGCACTATTCGAATATGTCAATAATAAAAAGGTGGCAAACAAAATTGTACAAAACTAAATCTATCGGGCAAAAGACGTTAGTTAGGAGGGCAGCTGTATGTAGAAGAGTTGATAGACATATTAAATGGTTATACTATAAACTGGAATCATTTATAAATTGTTTAAGAACTTGTACAAAATACAGAAATCAATTAATATCTAAATTCAAATTGGAAATCAAATTCAAATTTTTCAAAAATTGTCCAAAAACTTGTTTGTATTTATTTTACCAGACAATAAGTCAGTGCTTGTTACTTACATATGTACTAACTATATTGCTTTGTATATATAAAGAAAATGTAGAACTGTTTAAAAATGGAAATAAAAAATATTACTACAACTAGAGCTGCCATTTGGTACTCCAACCTTCTTCGACTTACGTAAAATAAAAATATGCTCTGTTCCAGAACAAATTTTTACTACAATAACAATTTATCCTCGAAAAATAGTAAAAATTAGTAGATTCTTGCAGTTCTGGAACAGTACAATAATTGGAAAATTTCCTCACAACAAAAGATGAACTAAAAGTGGACGAGTTAAACAGCATAATGTTGGAGGGGAGGGTCATCATCAGCAGCAGCAGACAATGCTACTACAATTACTAATAATTAAATAATAAAGAAAGAAACATGCAATTCGTTTTAAGATCGGCAATAAAATAAAAACCAACAACATCAATAGAGAGAGGAAGAAAAAAAGCGAAATAAAATAACAAGAGGGCAGGCCAAAATAAAACAAATGCTATTAGTGAGGTTAAACAAATGGAAGTGTTAACTGACAGATGTAAACAGACAGAGTAAAGAACAAACAGATGGATAAATATGAGACAAACAGACAGACAGACAGACAACAATTTGCAAGTCTTGGCAAATTGTAAATATGTGCTGTATTGTATGTATGTTAGCTAGTCTGGTATTAAGTCGATAGCTGCTGCCGCTTTTTAAGACCCATGGCAGGCAGACATCCAGTGAAAAGGACAGACATCCAGCCAGCCAAGCAGTCATCATTAAATAGCACAGCATTTAACTTGGGTGTTATGCACTTGTGTTTATTTAGCAAATTGTTTGGCCATTCCATACACATCCCTCCGCCTTTTTTCATCAGGCCATTTATTCCACCATGTGAACATTGTTAGTTTAACTGTTTCGCCTGCCTGCCATAAATTTTGCCAAGATTATTGCAAATTGTTTTTTGAACTGAAACGCAACAACAAAGGAATGAAAAAGAATTTAATTAAAGTGTCAATTTAATCCGTTTTTATTCGACAACATTCTTCTTTTTCTGCTCCCCCTCGTTTCTTGCTTTAGGAGGGGATCCGGCAATTTGTTGGCTAATTTATGTCCACATTGCAGGAGAAGTGACATTATGTCGATTTGGCTCTGTGATTTCGACAAGAAAAAAATACATTATAATTAAGTTATTAACATTAAAGAACATGAAACATTTATTGAATCATTTAATCTTTCAATTAAATGAACCTCTTCTTTCAATATAATTTTCATTTAGTGGGAATTGTATTTATGTCACAATGCTTAAAAGAAAAACCACAAATGTTGCTTATTGTTTTGTGTTGATGATACAAATTACTTATTCATAATTTGATATTATTAATTGTTTTGATTGATTTGTGGTCAAATATTGTTTCCTTTATTCTTAAGATAATTGTCCCAACCATTTAGAAATGAACTTTGACTTATTAGATTTCAAATCGTTGTTTTGATAATAAACAAAAAACAAAATTACCTGAAAATCCATCATGTTCTTAGAACCTTTGATTTTAAAGGAATATTAAGTAACTGCTGAGTAAACAGCGAAACAGGTAACAAACCTTTCTCCTTGACGCAATAAATAGTAAATAGTCACCCTCAGAAAACTCAACGAATCTGGTAACAGGTAAAAATCTTCATTCGTTCTTTTATTTTCTCGTTGTAATTTCAATTATTTTAGTTTCTGGACTCCAGTGTATACGCAGCTAACATTCGTTATATGTTGCATTTATGTTAAAAAATGTAAAAATTGTATTTCATAACATTGTGCAACAATTTTAAGATAAACTTGTGCAAACAAATTTATCTGAGGATTTTTGAAAGTACGGACCCAAACGACTAAAACACTAGTTG